>NW_026693504.1:0-13999 GCF_021218885.2 Marmota monax | reverse complement strand
CAAGCGTTAGCGTGCTCCCCTGGCATTTGCAGGGTGCTAGGTTCAATCCTCAGCACCACATAAAAATAAAATAAAGATGTTGTGTCCAACGAAAACTGAAAAATAAATATTAAAAAATTCTCTCTCTCTCTTTAATAAAAAAAGACTGTCTTGGGGATATAAAAATTGAAACTTTCCCAAAATGCAAATTATCAGACTCAAAGTTAGACCTACTGAGACAGAAACTGGGGGTGAGTGGGTCTCAGTACTCTGAATTTAAACAAGTCCTCATGGTCATCCTGGTGTAGGTCATCCTGGTGTAGGATTTTGTGAATCCCTACCCTAGTGAATCCTGAGACCCTTTGGTACTCAGTCATCTGCCTGATTATGAAACTGTAAGTGGAAAATGGTGACATTTGTCTCCAAGAGGGAATCTAGCAAGACTAGTTACTCTTCCCAGAGGAGAGGAACACAGGAGAGAGGAATCCTGATGGACCTACAGTTAACTCCCTGGAATAAGGAATTGATGAGTTAGAGACTTCTTCCTGTGTATTCCTGCCCTTATGGAGCCAAACTGATCAAGGAAGGAACATACCATTGATCAATTTGTTTAATAAACTTCAGTGGGGATACAGCCTCCGGCATGCAACATGAAACTCATCAGCTTATAGTTACCAAGGCCTTTAAGTGCCAGGCTAAGACACTCATGCCTTCTCCAGAAGAAGTCAGCCAGACCCCATACCATATGCCTGGCTCTGTCTCCCTGCTCTTTCAGTGGACAGATTTTCTGTCTTCATCAGAGAACATAATTCGAGGAAGTTGGCCCTGCAGTGGGTCCATGCTGCCAAGCCTACATAGCCCAGTAAGTGTTGAGGGAAAAGAGATGATATTCATGGAGAGGGAGCACTCAAGAATATTTGCTTGGAAAGTAGAATGACTAGATTAGTTGCTTAAAGTTGCCTTTGTATAGTGAAGTTTTACTTTCATTGTATAGTATTTGGGTGGATAGCTGAGGAGGTTATGGGGAGGGTTACTCTGTGTTGGTCTTCAGGGCACCCTGACAGCACAAAATTGCTGTGGATAACATAGTCCAGTGTTAGAGTTACCAGTCTGGGTTTTACAAATGGATGCTTTGTATTAAAGTCTTGTTCTTTTCTAGTCATTTTTGTTGTCTGACCCAAGAACTCCAAAGTCTTCATTCTTCCTTAGCCTAGAACAAGCCTTTCTGAATTCTGCTGTCACTGTCATGTGCTTATAACACCCCTGTTTCTCCCAACAGTCCTGGCCGTCTTCCCCACTTCACCTGTATCCATGGTTCTCAGCAGAAACATTTAAGGGAGAAGTGCTTTCATAAAAGCACTTCCCTTCAAAAACCTGAATGTTTGTGTAGACTTTATATCTTTTTCTCAGAGGACCTAATATAGAGCTGAGAAGAGATTCCAGCTTCAGAGGCCAATCCTTTCATTAACCATTCCCCAAATCAGCAGAGGTCATAAGAATACTTTGGAGTACTCTCCTCTCTGGTGCTCATTAATTACTGGTGGAAGACTGATATCACACTGTTCTCATAGGAACCTGAATGGATGGGGGGATGCTTGGCATAGCACTGGGAAGGATAGGAGGGCATTTTCCCAGCATGGCTCTTTTCTTATTTATGTTCTGAGGCTCCTGCAACCAGACACAGTGGAGGGAATGTTCTCATCCATTTGCCTTCTATTGTTCTCTTTGGGAAATTGGTGTTTGGGGAGAGAACACAGAGAGAGGACTTCCTCAATCAGAGATGGAAAGTATTCAGCTGTTCTACATGCAATTGAAAGGACAAATATAAACACTGAGGAACTTCCAAGACAGGAATGGAAATGATGACTCTCCATTTATAATCCCACCAGAACTACTGTTATAACAGTTCTTTGTAAATTTCATGTAAATGTGTGATTCCTCTATTTATTCTTCCTTTTGTTTTCATTGTAAAAGAGGACAGAAACCCAGGGACATGTATGTAAGTGACTCAGACAAAGCTTGTGGAGAGTAAGTTGCTGATGTTTCCATGGGAAAGGATTCCTGGTGAGAGAGTAAGTAGAAGGGCACGAGAAGATGGTCTGGCTACACTGTTGCATCTTGGGATGTGCTAACTTGGGGATATATCCTGCCTAGGCTTGAGAGAAGGGCCTGGCTATTTAATGAGTAAAAACATATTCCCTCTTCTCTCTTCCTTTCCTCTTTCAAAAACTTTTGATACTTTTTATCACATCTCTGTATATTAACTCCCTTGGGGGCAAGGGTTGCTAAAGATTTTGGAGTAACAGACACCCAGGGTATACTAGATGAGTCATAGCAATGGAATAAATTGTGGGTTCATCCATCCATTAATTTAGCCCCAAACAATATGAGTTATCCTCTATGCCAAGAAATCAGTTGGATTTGAGGATGGATGGGGTTGGAAATAGCCTAAACAGGGGAGAGCTGTGTCAAGTATAGAAATACAGGAAGAAATTAGAGGGAAGAGTGCTTGAAAATCATGGTTATATAAGAGGCTCTGTCCCATTTTGATACAAGGAAGGTTTTCAATATGTTCAGAATTTAGAGTAAAAGTTGAGAAGTGCTGAGAAATGAGGCTGTAGGATCAGAGTAGACCCATGATATATCAAGAATTCCAGATATTTTCAGAATGACTGGCCTGAAAAAAAATTCACATGTTGAAATCCTAACCCTCAAGGCTATGGTATTAGGAGATGGGACCTCTTGGCAGATAATTACATCTTGAGAGTGAAGCTTCATGAATGGGATCAGTGTCCTTATAGAATAGGCTCAAAGTATCTTTTTTCACCCTCTCCCACCATGTGAGGACACATCAAGATAGTGCCATCTGTGAACAAAGAAAATGGGCTTCCATAAGACACTGGGTCCCTCCTTGCTTTAATGGTGGACTTTCTAGTCATCAGAACAGAGAGAAATAAATTTCTGTTGTTTGTTAACCACAGAATTGTGATATTTTGTTGTATCATCCTGAATAGCATCAGAAAGACATCTAAAAATTTCAGGCAGGGAAATAAAATAACCAGTTTTTCATTTTAGAAATATTGGCAGCCTGGGCAACTTATTGAGACCTTGTATCAAAAAAATAAAAAAAAAAAAATAAAGAGGGCTGGGGTTGTAGCTCAATGTTAGCATGTGTGAGTCCCTGTGTTTGATCCTTAATACAAGCAAGCAAAACAAAACAAGAACAGTAAAAATCCCCAAACAATAACAACAACTACTCACCCCAAACTCCCAAAACCAAAATGAAAACCAAACCAAAATAAAAAATCAAAACCAGGGCCAAACCGAAATCCCCACATCTATTTGTGACTTTTTCCATGTCTTGTCTTATGGCATTGCAATGGTTTAAACCTTGATAATTATGTTTTCCTTGACTGTTTGACCAATCAGTTGATTTATTATAGGTGAAGAGCACCTGTATAATAGCATGTAGCAAATGTGCAGAAAGCACTTGTTTCTGTAGAATGTTGAGGGTCACAGGTACACTACCTACTAGTCATTTGTTAACATGGTTTATTATTTGTTGAAAATATTTTCTTTTCCTCCCTCCTTGCCTTCCCCTCCCCCCCCCTCTCTTCCTTCCTTTTGACCTCCTTTTCTGTTATTTCTTCCTTTCCTTTGGAAACTGAAATCCTACTCATCCTGCTCATCCTGAAGTATTTTTTCAGATATTTCCCCTCCTTTCAAATTTTCTTATTGCTCAAAGTCATCTGACCCTCCTCTGAGTCCCTGTCCTGCCACACACAAGAAAGATAACTCAGACCTTTCTTTAGGTCTCTGGGCCCCATGTGTATTGGAGCAGGTGTGGATTGTTTTATCCCTAAGATCTAAAATTCCTTCTAACTTTCTGTAGTTATTAATTCTAAGGCAGAGACAAAGGGAATGGGTGAGTCTCCCATAGGCCAATAGACATGGATTTGTCAATATCATGAAACGTTGCCTATAATGAATGACAGAATGTAGGTTTTCTAGGTTCTATAATATTAAGGATTTCATGCCCAATTTTTTACCTCAAGAAATAAAGAAGCCAAGATAGTCTGTCTGGTGTGTATTTCATGTTCTTTCTCTTTAATTGTCTAGCTGATGTGTCAACAACATGGGACTAGGAAATCAAACAAATGCTTTAGAATTTATATTCCTGGGATTTTTCCAAGACTCAGAGCATCAACTGATGTTATTTGGATTGTTCCTATCCATGTTTATAGTCATGTTCCTTGGGAACTTGTTCATCATCATTATAGCCATTGTCTCGGATTCCCATCTTCATATGCCTATGTACTTCTTTCTCTTCAATCTGTCATTTGCTGACATTGGTTTCATCTCTACTACCGTCCCAAAGATGCTGGTGAACATCCAGACACAGAGCAGATCCGTCACCTATGCAGGCTGCATCACCCAGATGTATTTTTAATGGTTTTTGGAGGCATGGATACCTTCCTTCTCACTGTGATGGCTTATGACCAGTTTGTAGCCATCTGTCATCCCCTTCACTATCCAGTCATCATGAACTCATGAACTCCCATCTCTGTGGTTTCCTGGTTCTTACATCCTGGTTAATCAGCTTGTCATATTTTCTGATCCAGAGTCTGTTGATGCTGCGTCTATCCTTCTGTACCAATTGGGAAATTTGACACTTTTACTGTGAACTTGCTCAGGCCCTCATACTAGCTTGTTCAGACACACTGATCAATCACATAATACTCTACATGGTGACTGGCCTTTTTGGATTTGTTCCCTTTTCAGGGATCCTTTTCTCTTATACCCGGATTGTCTCTTCCATCCTGAGAATTCCATCAACATATGGAAAATATAAAGCTTTTTCTACCTGTGGGTCTCATCTATCTGTGGTTTCTTTATTCTATGTGAAAGGTCTTGGTATATACCTCAGTTCTGAAGCATCATCATCTTCCTGGAAGGGCATGATGGCCTCCATGATGTATACTGTTGTCACCCCCATGCTGAACCCCTTCATCTACAGCTTGAGGAACACAGACATTAAGAGGGCCCTGAAGAAACTTCTTGGCAGAACATTCTATGTTCAGTGACAAGAATACTGGTCCTGGGCTCTTGAGCTGGCAAAAGTACCAGCAAAAGAAATTCTGCGTCAAGAAATTCTGCCTCTAAATTATATAGGCTTTCACCCCTCACCCAATCTGTTTCTCTGTCTTTAATCAAAATATCCCTGGGAGTACTTTGTCTGAAACTTTTATGGTGATCACTCTGTTACCCTCAGTTGTATTCCCCACCTCCCCTCCTTTTACATTTTACGTCACTACACCTCAACTTGATGTTTGCATTCCTATAGGTCTATACAACCATTCAAGTATCAACTCAGAGACTCTTGGATAAAACATTATTTAGTTCATTTTTACCAACAATCATTGTTAGTTCTTGTTAAATTCATTCACTTGGCAATATTTATTGGATATCTACAGTGTACCAGGGTGTTCTAGGTGCTAAGAATATAGCAGTGAAAAAAATCCTTGCCCTCATAAAGCTAAAATCCATGTTCAGGAATATAATGTCTGGGTAGTCAAAAAGAGATTACTACTTTGGGCATGATGGTATATATCTGTAATCCCATCTACCCAGGAGGCTAAGGCAGGAGGGTTACAAGCTTGAGGTCTTCCTGGAAAACTTAGGGAGACCCTGTCTCAATAAAAAATGAAAAAGGGATGGGGATGTAGCTTAGTGGTATAATATGCCCAGGTTCAATACCCAGTACTGCAAAATAAAAAAAAAAAAGTGTCATGTAAGAAATCGGGACACTGGTATGCACAAATCTATATGAAAGTGCTGTGTGGAGCACAGACTATAAATTAAATAAAAAACTTGTGATCACCACCCTGTAGTGACTACAGGAATTTTAGTCCTTAAAACTTCCACTTGAGAGATAATTACTCTCTTGATTGTAGTTATTAATTGAAATAGTCTGCTATGATCCTTCTACAAATTAATATGATGAAACCTTATCACCAATGTGATGGGATTAGAAAGGGTACCATTGGGAAGTGATTAGAGTATGAGGGTGTTGCCCTCATGATGCTCTTATAAAAGGGGCTCCAAGGGAGTTGCTTTGCCTTTTCTCCCATGTAAGGGCACAGTAAGAACGCACTATCTGTGAAAGTGACCTTCATCAGATTCTTTGATATTAGACCTCCTGGTCTCCAGAGCTGTGAAAAATAAATTTTTATTGGTTATAAGCTACCTGGTTTATGGTATTCTTTATAACACCATGAAAAGATTAACACACTACTCCTAAGGCTAAAGTGCTTACAATAATATTGAAACCTGAAATATCTATAATGTCTTAGGTAATGTCAGAGAAATGCACAAATGAGGAGGTGGGTACCTAGATAAGTTCCATAATGAAATGGAAATGATTTATACAGGAATGTATTACTGGATAAATGCAAGCAAGTACTTACAAGAAGGTAGCCTTTGCAACCATCCAAGGAAATGTCCACTTCCATTGTCATTTGGGCAGTGCTCTATGGATAGCTCTAAACTGATTAACTACTTGGTTTATGGATGGCAGTTACAAGCTGAGCAGATGGTAGGCTGCCACTCTGAGAGGAAAATAGAGGCAAATAATCTCAGTGAGCTGAATTGCATGGTGTTTGCCTATCTACTTGTATTTTTACTACCTCATGGGTATTGGCCAATGGCCTAGCTATGTGGGGCAAACTGACCAATTAAAGGTATGTTTATGTGGGGAATGACCCTGGGAAATAAATCACTATGGAGATTTAAGGGAGGTAGTAATAGAGGACATGTTGGTGCTGATCAGAAGTCCTTTTCTAGGAGCGTAAGATGATTGGAACCAGTGAGTGGATATTCTGGTGTGCTCCCTTGAGGTGTCCATCTCCGTCATGAGATGAGTGGCATTGGCTCATGTGAGAAAATGCAAGAAGGTTTAGAGGAGAAATGATTGAGTTAAAGACTTAACCTTATCAGTGTATCCATATTGGTGGGATTAAATGAGTGGTAACTGGAGGCAGGTGGGGTGTGGATGCAGGAAGTAGTTCACTAGGGATGTGGCTATTGGGTGTATATTTTGCTTCTGGAGAGTGAAGTCTTTCTCTCTCTGTTTTCTAATCACCATGTGAGCTACTTCCCTCTGCCACACTCTTCCTCTATGATGTCCCGCCTCACATTGAGCCATGAGAAATGGGGTCTACTGTCCATGAATTGAGACCTCTGCAACTGTGGGCCATCAAATAAACTTTTCCTCCTTTACAATTGTTCTGGTGGGGTCTTTTAGTCACAGCAGTGAAACAGCTGACTAAAACAGAAATTGGCACCTAGAAATGGGGTCTTTGCTGTGTGGTTGATAAGTTTTTGGGACATTTTGAATAGGTGGGAGGAATTTTGAAATGTTTAGCAGTGTAAGCTGGAAATGCTTTAGGTTGTTGTAAGCAAAGCTTAATGGCTGATTTTGGTGGGAGCTCAGAAGACCAGAATGCCAATAGGACTGTGGACAGTGAAGACAGGGCTCAAGAAGGCTTAGAGGAAAAGGAGGATTCTATTAATAATTAGACTAGATGTCATTCTTGTTATGTTCTAGCTAAGAAGTTATCTGCATTTTGTCTGTGTCCTGAGACTCTCTTTGATGCTGATTTTAAAAGTGATGGATTTATTAATCTGGCAGAAGAAATGTCTAGGCAACATAGCATACAGGAAGTGGCATGCGTATTGCTGGTGGCTTTTAGCCAAGTTTATTGTGATATTCAGGAGCATAAAGCAGAACAGAAATATTTAAAAAACTTGGACTTGAAAGGCAGAGTAAAACTGGGGCTAAGGAAGTTGTAGTTGTTAAAGACATCACTGACACTAAAGAAATGCTAAAGATTTTTTCCCAGAGACAATAAGAAAGATGGCTTGAGGGCATCTCAGGACCTGGCAAACCACACCCATCTCAGGCTCAAGGGAGTAAAAGTGAAAATTCTCTTGAGAAGGGACCAGTGGGGAATCCTTGCATAAGAGGGCCTAGGAAATTTTTTCAATGTGTTCAGCCACCCAGACACTCAGAGGCTGCTGGAATAATAATCCAGGTCCCTAGAGGCTTGGCTACTGCTCAAGATGGTGGCAGACCTTGGTGTCAACCCCATGATGCTAGTTCCTGAGGAATGCAGGATGCTGTATTTAGGGGGTCATGGAGGCTTCTGCCAAGATTTCAGAGGAAGGCCTTGGAAGCCAGGCAAAATGTAGCAGGGTTAGATTCCCTGAAGGTGGAAATGCTTTAGGCAAGGTGTGGAGATTTGAGGAGGAAGCTGAAGCTGCAGTGGAGACCCCTGAGACTAAGAAATGCCAAAAATGTAGGAAAGCTGTAGGAATTGAGCAGAGGCAAGAAAACAGAAAGGCTACTTGTACTGCAGCCATCAAGGCCACAGAGGTGGAGCTATACAAGCCCTTTGGAGAGGATATCATGACATGTGCTCCAGAGGATGAACACAGAACTACAGGACTTGTTTGTCCAGCTGGATTTTTGTCTTGCTTTGGTGCCTTCCTTCTTTCTATACCCCTATTTTTTTATGTTTACTGTGTACCTTTATATATTGGATACTTGTAAATTGCTTTTAATTTTACAGGAGTTTACAATGCATGATTGCCTTGAGCTTCAGAATACTTGGACTTGAACTTTGAGCAATCTTGGAACAGTTGAGACTATGGGGACTCTTGGGAATGGACTAAATGTGTTTTGCATTGTCAGATGAGAGTGAGCTTTTGCGGACCAGGAGCAGAAAGTTATGGTTTAGATGTGGTGTCCCCCAAAACTCATGTTTGGGACAATGCAAGAAGATTTGGAGGAGAAATGTTTAGGTCAAATCTTTAACCTAATCAGTGAATTGATTCCTGATGGGTTAAAGTGAGTAGTAACTAGAGGCAGGTGGGGTGTGGCTGGAGAAAGTGGTTCACTGGGGGCATGGCTATGGCATATATATTTTGTATCTGAAGAGTGGACTGTCTCTCTTTCCTGATCACCATGTGAGCTGTTTCCCTCTGCCACACTCTTCCTGGATGATGTCCTGCCACACCTTGAGCCCTGTGAAGGTGAGCCTTCTGTTTATGGAGTGAGACCTCTGAAGCTGTGAGCCTTCAAACTTTTCTTCTTTTACAATTGTTCTGATAGGGTCTTTTAGTCACAGTAGTGAAAAAGCTGACCCAAACGGGGCAACAGCACTGTGTAGATGACTTGAAGGTAGACATATTTTCCTTGCACCGCTGAGATACAGAGTGCCCATATGAACATTCTGTGTGCCAACAAGAGAGAAAGAGGCTGCATATGGTTAGGGGACAGAATTCTTAAGAGGAAGGCCCTGCACATGGCTGGTGGGTTGGATTTATGTCCAACTGTAGAACATAAGTGATCCTGACAGGAATAGAAACTTAACTCTGGACTGGGCTTTGCTTACTAGATGGTAAAAGTGAATGTTCAGAGTACCATAAAAGAACTAGAACAGAAGTCAAGGCACCAATTTGGACCCCTGTGTCTCATTCCTCATACCAAGAAACACACAGTTTTGTGTTAGTTTTCCATCACTATAACAAATGACAAGCTACTTATAAAGAGCAAAATTTGGTTTTGGCTCACAGTTTTGGAGGTTTCACTCTATTATCAGTTGGTTCTGTTGCTTTTGGGACTGTCGGAAGTAGCATATTATGGCAGGAATATGTGGTCAAGGAAAGCCATTCACCTCATGATTGGGAAACAGAAGAAGAAGGGTCTGGGGTCAAACTAACCCCTGTGAGCATGTGCCCCACATTCTGAAGACCTCCCATTAGACCCCACTGCTTAAAGATTCCACTGCCTCCCAATGGTGCTGCTCTGGGGACTTTATGGGCCTTTGGGGGACACTTACCTAAACTACAGTAGGTCTAATACAAAAGTAGGATGGGCAATTGAAATAACTTGTGTTGTCTAAATTAGGCAGAGATAAAGGCATGAAGGGCCTTTGTGAGTGTGAGCTCACATTCAACACTGAGGTTTGTTCCCAACTAGATAGATTCACCTGCTTTTTTTGTGGATCTGGGGAAGAGGAGAAGGGAAGGAGAGAATGCTGGCACAAATCTATAATTCTTCTCCATATTATTTCAACTTTCTTTTTCTAACTCAGTGCAGTAGCCCAGGCAGGACCAGAGTTGAAACCTTGGGCACCAGAAGAAGGAGTGATTCCAAGGCAAAAACTTTTAGGCATAGCTTTAGGCCTCTGTGTCCCAATTCCTAGGGCTTGAGTAGGTGAACCCTGTGTTCACCCATCTGACATAGTTAGGGTTCACGGTGACTGTCCCTTATTGCCTAGTAGTCATGATAGCTCTCAAATTTTGTACCTGTGTAACTTTCCCCCATATAAATGGGAGTGGACTTAAGGGTAGAAACTTGCTAGACTAGTATTATTGCTGGCAATCTGGACCAGAATATTGACCAAAACTAATGTCCCTTCCAAAGGTGAAAAAGTATGAACAAAAATAAAAGTGGGCCAGGGCAGGGAGTGAGGGGAGGGGGAAAGACAGAAAGAAAGAGATGAGGGTATAGTAATGAATAAATGGATTATTTGGTGAAGGAATCCATTACTACCTTAGTGCCAGGATTTAGAATGCTTAGAACTGAATTTAGTTAACTTTCAGCTAAGTTAGTTTTGCACAAGTTTATTGCAGGTACAAATAGCATTAAATTAAGTAAGAGGGATAAGTACATTAGCACAAATAAATGAAATGTATATAAAGTATTTACTAGACAGATTAGTTTTTTTTTTGTTTGTTACTAGGGCTTGAACTCAGGGTAATTTACCATTAAGCTACATCACTAGCCATTTTTAATTTTATTTTGAGTTCTTGTCTCATTAAATTGCTGAGGGCCCTCACAAACTTGCAATGTTTGTTTTAGCCTCCTGAGTCACTGGGGTTATAGGTGTATGCCACCACACCCAGTGCAGATTAGTTATTTTTTAAAACAATCTATCTCAACCCAATACTGGCTTCTCCAAATGATAGGCACACTCAGACTGATAGGGTTTATTTGTTACATAAGAGGTATGCTGAAGGTAGATGTTCCAACAACTATGCTCATTTTGCTCCAAGAGAGTCTTGTTTGAAGCCCAGGTTGTGATGTGTGTAGTGAAAATTTAGCCTTATCCAAGAGAGTCCGGTCTTTGTCCTCAGCTACTAGGTGTAGTCCCATGGAATGTCTTGCTTTATGGGGTGTGTTTGCAAGAGGGATTTGGACACTTGAAGTCTAATAATGTGATTATTGTTGGAGATTTGATAGACCTCTGTCAGTTCATTCTAGAGGTAAAAGTATTAACTTGAGATAATTATGCTATCTGATATGATATCTGATTCTCAATACAGATCTAATTTTCTCAAAATTTCTTGGTAATTTGCATGCTTTTAATGAGATTAAACTCTTGATTTTGTTTAAACTTAAAAAGTGAGTTTGAGATTTATGAAGCTTCAGAGGTATAAGAGGGGAGTAGCCAACTTTCCCTATGCTTCTGTTCCATTAATATTAACAAATCTTCAGAGATTAGCATTACATGAACCAATTTGGCTAATTATGAGCTCTGCCTCTGGAGCTCTCAGACCCACCCATACAACTATAAACAGTCGGCCTATGTCCTGCAGCTTCTTGGTCCCAGTCCAGTTGGTTCTGTGTGTCTCCTCTTTCTAGAGTCATGGTCTACATTGGAGGTCCATGCCTGAGTCTGTCCTCCTGCCAATTCTGAGGATGGAGCCTGATTCCTCACCACTCACAAGGCAGGGGAGAGGCAATGGATCATCACTCCTTGGTCATGCCCCAACATGACAGCTCTGACTGGTGAGTGTGGTGGAAGAAACTGGATACAGAAGGGACTCAGAGAGCATCAGTTCCTCATTACCCAGACAAGAAGTTGGAGTATCCAGATAGGAGGCCCCCCAAATACAAAGTTTTAACTCAGAGGCCTATGAAATAAAAAATTAAATTAAAAATTAATTGACATAATAATTTTATATATGCTTATGGAGCAGTGTGATAATTTGATACATGTATATAATATTTCATGATCAAACCAGGATAATTAGCATTTATATCTCCTAAAACATTTCTTATTTCTTTGTGTTGGGAACATTAAAATGCCTCTCTTCTAGTTCTTTATAAAATATATAATAAATTGTTGTAAACTTTGCCTACCCTTCTGTGATATAGAACACTAAAATTTATTCCTCCTAGCTAACTGTATTTTAGTACCTGTTATCCAGTCTCCCTCTTTCCCACCTCTCCCTACCCTTCCCACCCTCTGTGACCACTATTCTAGTTTATAGTCTTGGTTCTGGTCAGGATCCAAGACTGAGAGGGGTTCTGTTCTCTTTCTACACTAGGTCTAGCTCTGGTGGGTATCTCTCTCATTAGCACAAGAAATGGATCTCTCTAAACTGTCTCTTATGTGCTCTAAAATGATCATGAAGGTCAGGATGAAGATAAGAACAAAGATGACTATAATGATGATGTCATGATTCTTTATTAAACTTTCCCAAGTGCCTGACTCTATATAGTTTATTTAATTTCATCTACAATGATCACTCCCAGGTATAAAACATTATTGTTCTTTTACTTGAAAGGAATAGAACTTTCTATTTCAATTCTCTTGGGCTCCAGTGCCTGAGACCCGAGAGACTTGTCTTCTGTACCATATAAACAACAAAAGGGCATGAAAACTATATAGGATTGTACTTTATGAATAAGCCTGGAATAAATTCCAATGATGATTCAAATTCTGTTTACAAAATAATGAACAAATATTTATTAAGTTTAGGCACTGTACATCTCTAGAGTTTAGTATTATTCTCCCCATTTCCAGATAAGGAAAGCTAGTACAGAGAAGGGAAGAGTTCTTTATACGTACTACAGTGTGAGTGTTAGAAAAAGAAACTGGACTCAGACCGTGGTCTATTGACTGTACTTTCAGGACTTTGTTTCCTCATGGGAGCCAAATTAGAGTTTTTCTTGTAAAACCTCCTTGAGCACAGATGAACAAACCAAGGCAGAAGCATTGATTCTTTCTCTTGCAATTCGGTGAGTTCATCTGAGAAGTGGCAGCATGAACTGTGGTTTATAGAGGCATTTCTGACATAAGTATGTAATTTTTAAAATGAATACTAATGCATTTTTACAACCAAGTTTGGACATCTGAGACATGGAAATATTATTTCCTATATAAGATGAGAATTTTCACATGGAACTCTCATGGAGTGATTATATTAGATAGACTTCAAGAATATTTCTTATTTGATATCTTTTTTTGTTGTTGTATTGTTTTTGTACTGGGGAATGAACCCAGGGGTGCTTTTATTTTTTATTTAGAGAGAGGGTCTCACTAAGTTCCTTAGGGCCTCACTTATTGAGGCTGGCTTTGAATTTGTGATCCTTCTACCTCAGACTTCTGAGTTACTGGGATTACAGGTGTGTGCCACTGAGCTTCGCTTCATTTGATATCTTAATAAAAGAAAATATTTGATAGCACCTGATTTTTTCTATTGGAAAAACAAATGTAGGCATTAAATAGTAAAAATTGAATATACATCTTTTTTACAACTCAAAACAGCTATCCTGCAGGCACACATCATATACAAATTCTCACTTGTGTGATAAGAGAAGTGTGAGAATTTTCATAGGATTGTTGTTATGAGAAATTAAAAAATAAAATGAAATCCAATCTTCAGGCAATGTAATGCATTGAAATGTTATATCTAAATATATGTACTTCACAGAAAGACTTTAATTCAGTATTTTATTAAAATGTTAGATGTAATATAGAGTAGTATATTGGTTACCTAGATTTTCAAGAGAATTACACATAAGCAAATCAATACTAATGTTAGAAAATCATGGACAAAATATACTTACCAAATTCCTGACAGTGTTTGCATTTTGGGGACAGATATATAGAAAAATGGGATTATGCATGGATATAGGAAAACTCAGATGTGTGTCTCCATGCTC
>NW_026693503.1:0-19168 GCF_021218885.2 Marmota monax | reverse complement strand
AAAGTACTCCCTCAACGGATGGCTAACAGCCCAACTATGTGTCAAATTTATGTTAACAAAGTAATCCAGCCACTTAGAAATCCAAATCCTGAACTACAAATATTTCACTATATGGATGATGTATTATTAGCACACAAAGATAAAAACACATTGCTAGAATGTGAACACTTACAAATTTATTAAAAAATTATAATCTAGAGATAGCAATAGATAAAGTACAATTAAACCTTCCAATTAATTATTTAGGAGTTCTATTATCCTCAACCATGGTCCGTCCACCAGAAATTCAAATACGAGTAGATCAACTCAAATCACTTAATGACTTTCAAAAGTTATTAGGAGACATAAATTGGATAAGGCCTTATTTAGGTATACCAACAGGAGAGTTGGGACCTTTATTTGATATCCTAAAAGGTTCATCAGATCCAAATTCACCCCGAATGTTAACACCTGAAGCAAGAAAGGCATTAAAAATCATTGAAATATATATGGAAAATATGCATTTGGATAGAATTGATATAAGTTTGCCTTTATTATTTATTGTACTACCAACAAAAAATATTCCTACAGGAGTATTTTGGCAAGAAGGTCCATTATTATGGATACATTTATCTTATTCTCCTAACACTATTCTTACTAGGTATCCTGAGGCTGTAGGACAATTAATACTCAAAGGAATAAAAGCAGCAAAGGGAGTGTTTGGAATTTCTCCCAATAAAATTATTACTCCATATACTATGAATCAAATTGATGAGTTAGCTAATGAGTTAAATACTTGGGCAATAATCATGTGCAAATCTAATGTTTCATTTGATAACCACTTACCATCTAATCCTTTATTGTCTTTTTGGTCATTGCATCCTGTAATTTTTCCAAAAATGACAAGAAAAACACCTATCATGAATGCTCCAAATATATTCACTGATGGGTCAAATAATGGTACAGCAGCAATAGTTACACCTGATCAAACTTTTACAATTTTAGTACCCAAACAATCAGCTCAAAAGGTAGAGCTTAATGCAGTATTCCAAGCTGTTGTGATGTTTAAAGATTCTGTATTTAATTTATTTTCCGATAGTCAGTATATAGTTAACGCTATAGTATCCCTTGAAGATGCTGGTAGGATTTCCCCTTCCTCTACTGTTTTCTCTTTGCTTTCCACTATACAAAGTCTAATCTGGGACAGAAAAGATCCATTCTTTATAGGACATATCAAGGCACATACAGGATTGCCTGGAGCCCTTAGTTTGGGCAATGATTTAGCAGATAAAACTACACATGACATACATATTTTCTCTACACTAGAAGAAGCTATAAATTTTCATAAAAAGTTCCATGTCAATGCTAATACTTTACAAAAGCATTTTAAAATAACTAAGGAAAAAGCTAGACAAATAATAAAACAATGTCAAAATTGTGTGACCTTTTTACCACAAGTTAATCTTGGAGTCAATCCTAGAGGATTGATACCTAACCATATTTGGCAGATGGACGTCACACACTTGCCAGAATTTGGAAAATTAAAATATTTGCATGTTACAGTTGATACTTCTTCTGGATTTTTGATGGGCTCCCTTCATGCCGGAGAAAAAACTAAAGATGTTATAGCTCATTGCTTACAAAATTTTGCCACTGTGGGTGTTCCAAAACAGTTAAAAACAGATAATGCCCCTGGTTATACTTCTACCTCTTTTAAACAATTTTGCTCAACATTTGGCATTACTCATATAACAGGAATCCCATACAATCCACAGGGACAAGGCATAGTTGAAAGAGCTCATCAAACTATTAAAATGTACTTATTAAAGCAAAAAGAAGGAATTGGGAAGGGGTATATATTCCCCAAAGATAAACTTAAAATAACCCTTTTTACTCTAAACTTTTTAAATTTGGATTCATCAGGACTTAGTGCTGCGGAAAGGCATATGTGTCCAAAAAATGTGCATAAGCCCAAGGTACTTTGGAAGGATATTCTAACAGGACAATGGAAAGGTCCTGACCCAGTAATTGTCTGGAGTCGGGGGTCTGTTTGTGTGTTTCCACAGGGAGAACAGCAGCCGATTTGGATTCCAGAGAGATTAACTAAAGACATTTCTACAGACCAAAAAGAAGATGATTTGACTCAAGTCCATAACAGCTGATATCCAAAACTCCAGTTTGGCTATCCTTACATCTGCGATACAACCAGGATGCTTTTTTCAATATCAATTTTATTATTGCCCTTTCCCACATTCTATTTCATTTTTTGAGCTCATACAGACCTAGGTTAATGTTTTTCTGATCAGTTCTATTTTTTGACTATAGAGTTTTTAAACATTGCAATGGAGATTTCACCTGTAAAAAGTTATAAGGCCTTTACTATTAAGTTATGTGTTGTATGTATTATATGTGTGCACACTTGTGTTTTGTGTTATATGTTTGAATGTACATATGTCCATATATCATGAAAAAAATGGATCCAAATATATATATATATTTTTATTCACGTGATTTAAATGGTTTAATTTAAATTGGGTAAACAACTGTTGAGGATTGTTTTAATATGTAAACAAAAAAGGAGGTTAACAGATCTGTTTGTTTACTTTTACCTTTCCTTTTCATTATATTTAATAATTCTCTTAAAGATAATGTAAATTGTTAAGAAAATTGTTTTCTTTTAGTGCCTTCTGGAATGTTACATAATTTTTTCTTTAGCCATTATTGCCAGAATTCCTATCTTCATCCCAGTGCTGGTGAAGTCAAAGATAAAACCAATCTACAGCTTCTGCAATAGCCATCACTGAACTGCTTGCAGAACTTGCCTGGACACATTGTGAACTCACCTGTATGCATTGTGAACTATCTGTTGGTGCAGCGACTTGTGGTAGTGTTGGGGTATTTTTGCTGATGATGTCATCGGTGGTACAATTTTTCCAAAAGGAGCCGTCAATTGGCTTGGTGTATCTTCCTCCCTTCTGCTTGTCATGATCGTCCAGCTAAAATTTGGGGGCCAACAGAGGTGAGGCAAAGAACCTCACCCCCCGCTGGTACAAAGACCTCTCCACAGGTGTGGCTGTATACTGGACCGGTAGTCAGTGACGGGTAAGATCCAATTGCAATGGTACCAACCTAACGGGTAAGGACCATATGTACTATTGGACAACCTAAGGCAGGCACGGTCCCTAAGCCACATGCTTGTTGTTTAAACAGAGAGGGGGAGATGTTGAGAGCCACAGCCGAAGGGGCCCCAGCAAACTTCCAGCTGCCAGCAAACTTCCAGCTGCTGGCTTATGATTGGCTCACAGCGGCCCCAGCAACATCTAGCTGATTGGCTCCTCTGCGGTGATGCTCATTGGGCTGTTTCCCTGCCCTTTCAGACCACGGAGCTGCTCATTGGGGGACTTTTTTTGGCTCTGCCCACGTGACCCAGCCAATCGGCCTCAAGAGCAGGAGGATTGTGGGAGGTGGAGAGAGGCTTGTTGGAGAGAGAGGCTTGTGTTGTTGGAGAGAGAGGCTTGTGGAAAGCCGGTGGTGGCAGTTGGGGCTCTGAGGGTTTTTCCTGAGAGGCTGTTTTGTTTGGCGTGTGTGGTTCTAAAAATAAAGTTAGTTTCTTTTGACAAGTGGCTCCTGATTGTGCCCAGCCAGACTGTGGCATGGCTGAGGTCAGAAGAAAAGATAAAACAAAAAGTGGGTGCAAAATAATTCAGCACAGATCTCCCTCTTTCTCCTGTTCTAGGATATCCTAGAGGCTGTCCACATCTCCTTCATTCTAGTAATTGGCCCACTTGATTTGATTAATGTGATCAGCTCTTGATTTTATTGCTACTTAGGAAACTGAAAAAAGTTTAAAATTAAGATCTATGAACCTCTGTTTAAAATATTCTGGTGTCTGGAAAGCAATGAAAAAGATTAGTGCATCTTAACTCTGAGATCAACATCTTACTTGTTTTTTTTAATTAAGCAGGGTTTGAAACTAGGTGCATTGATTCTATTGCTTGGTGCTTTAGATATTAAATTTCAATTCAGCAACTTACTTTTGACTCCTGTTGGCTCAACGTATTATTTCATGGACATAGAGCAGGTTGTTAGTGTCCCTGAGACAGCTTTATCATCTGAGTTGAATTCCAGTTGACACAACTGCATTGAGTATGGATTAAAAAGATAATGGGTGGTGTGTAATAAATATGTGATCAAGGTATAAAATAGAGACAAATGTAAGTGAGATAGCTATTATTAATAATAAGTGTTATCATATCATTTAACTAAAATGTCTTGCAACCTGAAGTTATTGCATTCCAATTTCTATAATGTTGCTCTTTAATTTGGTCCTTAAATAAGTATATGCTGTGTATTTGCAGAGAAATGATTAATTCTCTTGAATTTCTGATTTCCCAGAGACTATACCATTTGTGGCACCGTGGACAACAAAAATTAAAATGTGTGTTGTACATCAAATAGGCCTTTGCATTGTACACAAATCCTGACCATAATTGGCATGGATGCAACAAATGTGGTGCATTTCTGAGTGTACTTTCCTCCTATTCAGGAATGTGCCATAGAATAAGGGGCAAGATTGAATGTGACTGTGCCTGTGTCATGGACACAAATCTCCTGTACTTTCACTTAACAACATCTACAGCATTCAATTATTCCAACCATGCCAGAGATTTTTCATAAGCACTAAAAAAATCAAAAGAGATACAAAGAGAAGGGATAGGAAAACCTTGTTGCTTGGGATGAGACACATTGTAGACTTTCAATATCATTCTACGTTTCCAGTGTCCCTTGACAACTATATTTATCAGTAGACTTACTATTTCCTTAGTGATTAAATTCTACATTAAAAAAATAATGTCAAAATATTTATTTGGCTCTAAACATTGCTTATGTGCCACATATTGTGTGGTGATGAGGAAGAAACTAAAGAACAGCTGACCAGAGAGGTGGATGACAGAGTATAGACTTCAGAACTCAATATTGGACAGTTGGAGACCAGAGAGACTTGGTGTTTGATTATCAGAGTTGGAAACAAGGACATAATTCCTTGATCCTAAACCTTGACTAATGGTGGGGTCAGAGGGGACTAGTAACACAGACAGCAAGAGAGGTAGGAAAAGCACATGGCTTACCTCCTTTACAGCAACTGGAAAGAAAAGCAGACCAAGTTAAAATAGGACAAGAACAACAAAGACAGTGCAGGAGATCAAGCAGTTTAACCCACGTGGTGGACTGAAGCAGGACCAGGCACAGCATCCACAACCAGCCAGGTTCCCTAGGAGAAATTAAATTAACACAGCTTCTCCCCACCTTCAGATAGCAACAGATGAGACCAAAGGGCATATCTCTGAATGGTTTGTCTCAGTCATCCATCTAGAGGGATCTTGTGGGGGATGAGTGTTAGATGAAAGTTACTGAACCCCACTCCCTCTCTCTGTAGATAAAAGGGTTGGGATGGAGCTGATTCTCAGGGAGTGCCAGCCCTAACCCAGATGCTCCACACAGCCTCCGCTGGAACTCAGGTAAAGATGGGCCAAATGACATGCTTTCCCCATTATGGTGACAGCTAAAACCCCAGTGAGTGGCACCATTTTTAATGGAGGCCATGGATAGTTCACAAAAAGTCTCAACCTATAGGCAACTGCAAGGTGTTTCAACTGCATCACCCTGAAATACTTTAGTCACCTATATCAGCGTCATTGGAGGATTCTGTGCTGCAGACAGCCTTCACCCACAGGCCCCACAGGTGCAGGTGGCCACCAAGTGCTTTGATATGACTGCTCCAAAAAGTCCCAGCAGGGGGCAGCAGGCACCAGCGATTCACTGCCATGGGCACCAGGAACTCAGATGCAGGTGAGTCAACTAACTCTATACCTGAGTCAAAGAGATGGTACCCTAGGGATCCACATCAGCCAAGGGGAAGGCTTCTGCACCACTGACCAAGCACAGACAGCCCCAGATAACAGGTCTCACACTTTCAGACAGCCATCTGCCTCTATGATTCTTTAAAGAAACCCCTTTGGAGGTGAGTAGGTGCACAGTGTCCCATAGCAATCAGTGTGACAGCCTTGAGCACTGCACTGGATTTAGTAGAAACAGCCAGCAGACACAGTACAGCCTCCTTCAAGCATGCAGGCTCATGCTTGCTTTCTTGAAGGGCTAATGAACAAGAAATGGCTGGTGATAAATATATAGCAACCAGAGAAGTAGCTTTTGTGCCCCAGCACCTTTAGCAGGATTCAAAGCTGAAGAATGGTGAATATTTTCTAAAGGTCCCAAATCCTGATGAAATCCAAATGAGGAAAACTCAAAAAGAAATTTCTCCACTTTGGCCTGGATTATTATAATTAGCTCTAGAGTCAAATTTGACCTTGCATATGTTATTCTTCATTCTGGATTGATAAATATACTAGTATTTGACATTGTGTCCTTAATCCATTTGAGTGTATTTCTTCTATTGTTTTATCTGTATTTAAAGTATTAACTGTATTTAAAATATAAACTGGAATCACTCTATCTTCATTTTCTTGGAGTAGTTTATTTACACTTGTTCTTCTTAGTTTCTCTTTTCCCTCCTAAATTACTTGCAGCTGCCTCAAATCCATTCTCCATCCATCATTTTCTTCTTTTTACCTTGGTGTGCATTATTCTTCCCTATCTTTCTTTTTTTTTGCCCATTTTCTCCTCCCCTTTTCAACCCCTATGAAATGTATATAATAATTGTACTGTCTTTAATAGGTTATTTATCAACCTATTCCAGAGCGTTACAATAATCATATACTTGGATTAGAGGAAGTATGGAGACTATTTTCAGCAAGTTTTTCTTTTCCATAAGGTTGATCAGCTCATGACTTTGAACTTAAGTATTTAGTAAGTAGGGTTTAGTGCCTTCTCTCAAAGTGGTGCTGATACTGGGAAGAGCAGAGGAAACCTGTTGAATAAAGTACCAATACCTGGATATTCACCAAGTCCAGGGCACATAAGACAAAGAAGCTCATGACGTGTGAATGGAAGCCATATATGGATTTTTCCAGGCATGCCTCCACCCCCAAAACACATTTTAAAAATTAATGAATTATATATAATATTGGGATTGATTTTAATGTACATACATGAAATATTTGCTCCATTTCTGTCCTCAGTACCTCCCTTTTGCCTTCCTGTCTACCTCCCGCATTCCTCTCCTCACTACTGTACTGATTTTCTGTATATTTATTCATACCTTTTTAAAAATTAGTACTTTACCGATGTACATTAAGATGGAATTCACTGTGGTATATTCATATATGTACATAGCATAATTTTGTTAATTTCATTTCTTCCTCTTTTTTATTATTTTGGTCTAGCTTCTGCATATGAGAGAAAACATTTGACCCTTAATTTCCTGAGTCTGGTTTATTTCACTTAGCATGTTCTCCAGGTCATTCATTTACCAGTAAATACCATAATTTCATTCTTCTTTATGGCTGTGTGAAACTCAATATGTAAATCAATTGCTTTCCTATGTGCCAATAATGAATCTGCTGAGAAAAAACCAGGAAACATTTTAGCATTTACAATAATCTCAAGGCAAAACCATTTGGGAATAACTCCAGGGAGGTAAGAGATCTCCACAATGGAAATTTTAGAATACCAAAGAAAGAAATTGAAGATCTTAGAAGCTGGAAAGAACTCCCATGTTCTTGGAGAGACAGAATTAATATTGTCAAAATGGCCATACTAACAAAAGTGCTATACAGATTCTGTGCAATGCAATCCCCAATATCAATATCATTTTCCACAGAACTAAAAAATACTTCTAAAATTCATTTGGAAGAATAGGAGACCCAGAACAACCAAAGCAATCTTGAGAAAAAGGTTGATGTTGGGGCCATCACGATACTGAACTTCAAATTATACTACAGAGCTGTAGTAACAAAACCACCATGGCATCAGCACTAATGCACACATGAAGACCAACAGAATAGAATAGAAGACACAGAGACAAACCCACATAAGTTCCTGATACTTGAAAATGGTCCCCCTGATAACTCTGTAACAAATTGTGTAGGGAAAGTTGGATATACACATGCAGAAGAATGGAACTAGATTCCTGTGTTTCACCCTACACAAAAGCAAATTCACAAAAGTTGGTGAAAGACCTAGGAATTAGACCAAAAACTCTGCAATGGCTAGTAGAAAACATAGGCTTTACATTTCAACATATTTATACAGGCACTGACTGCATTTACAAGACTTCTAAAGTGCAAGAAATAAAACCAAAAATCAATAATTGGATAGTATTAAATTAAAAACTTATTCAAGGGGCTAGGGATATGGCTCATCAGTAGAACACTTGCCTAGCACATGCAAGGCCCTGGGTATGATCCTCAGCACCACATAAAAATAAATAAATAAAATAAAATTATTGTGTCCAACTACAACTAAAAAATAAATATCACACAAACAAAAACTTATTCACAGCAAAGGAAGGAAGAATGTGAAGAAACAGCCTACAGAATGGGAGAAGATCTTTGCCAGCTGCTCCTCTGACAGGGAATTAATATCCAGAATATATTACAAACTCAAAAATCTTAATAGCCAACACTGAATAACCCCATTAATAAATGGGCAAAAGAGCTATATAAGCACTTCTCAAAAGAAGAAATACAAATGACCAAAAAATATATTGAAAAAATGTTAAACATTCCTAGCCACCAGGGAAATGTGAATGAAAACTACATTGACATTTCCTCTCACTTGTATCAGAATGACAATTATCAAGAATAAAAATAGTAATAAGTGCTGGTGAGGATTTATAGAAAAGAGTATACTCATACATTGTTAGTGGGATTGAAAATTAGTATAATCACTCTGTAAAGCAGTATGGAGATTCTTATAGAAGTTCAGTCTATAATAGTGAAGTTATGGAATGAGCACAGGTGCCTGTCTATAGATGAATGGATAAAAAAGTGGTTGGTGTATGCATATACATATGTGTATATGTATATATGTATATGCATATATATGACAATAAATGTAGGTGATTAATAGTAAATTGAATATTTATAAATTGTGATTAAAATACTGTTCTCTATCTAAATATTACACAGTTCCCACTTGTGAAAATGAGAGGTACAAAAATTTTGAAAAGATTTTTATTAAACTTACAAGCGAAATGATGCCCCTCTCTCAGGTTTTTGCTGTGTATCAGTTAAGGTGCTGGAAAGAATCAATTTATATTGTAAAAACAAAACCAAAAACTACCCCCACACAAAACTACACTGAGATTTCATCTTACTCTAGTCAGAGTGATGATGATCAAGAGTATAAATAATAATAACTGCTGGTGAGGAATTGGGGAAAATGGAACTCATATGCACTGTTGGTGGGACTGTAAATAAGTATAACAATGGTGGAAATGGATTTTCCTGAAAAGAACCATCTTATGACCCAGGCATACCACCCCTCAGTATTTATCCAAAATAATTAAGATGAACATACTATAGAGATGCATGCATACCCTTGTTTATAGTAGCAAAATTAATATGTACGTGGAACCATACATATGTACTGAATTTACATGTGTATTGTGAATGATACACAATTTATGTATGTGAAACAAGCCTGAGAGTCTGTCAACAGATGGATGGATAAAGAAAATGTGATATATTGTATACAATGAAGTTTTATTTAACTGTAAATAAGAACAAAATTATGCCACTTTTAGGAAAATGGATAGAACTCAAGAACATCAGGTTAAGTGAATAAAGACAGACTCTTAATGTCCAGGGTGGTTTTGTCTTATATGTGAAATCTATAGATAAAAAAGGGAAAAAGGGGGGGGGAAGGGGATCTCATGAAAATAGAAGAGATACACGTGTGGGAGAGGAAGTTGCTCAAGGGGAAGGAGGAGGAGAGGACTAGAGAGGTACGAGAAATTGAAACTGACCAAATCATAAAATGTACATGGATGAGCATGCCACTGTGAAACCAACTACTATGTATAATTATGCACCAATGAAATAGTAATTTAAGAATTTATCATAGTAAGAGTGGAACTGAAAAGTGTATGAGTTTTTAAAAAAGAGAAATGAAAGAAATGAGGAGTACATATGAACTTTTCATTAATAAAAGATGAAGAACCTTTACTGATATTCATTTTCTCCTCCTCTTCTTCCACCATTAGTATTAGCAAGTCCTTAGAGTGTGTAAAAAGTTGTAATAATCTGGCTAATTATGAGCTCTGTGCATTGAGCCTCCAAGACATATAATAGTCAATAATCAGCCAGTGCCTGCAGGTCTTCAGTTTGATGGCTCCAGTCCAGTGGGCTCCACAGCTGTGTCTCCTCCTTCCAAGGTTGTTTGCATCAGAAAGCTGCTGTCTGAGGTTGTGTTGATATTAATCCTGAAGGTGAAGCAGGAAGTCATTGCACACCTGGCAGGGTGTGCATCTGCTCTGCTGGGTCATGACCTCCCAGATGCACAGCATGAGTCAGTAAGTGCTGCGGGAGATGAAGAATGGAAGAGGGAATGTCCAAAGCATTGCTTCCTCTTTGTCAGGAGAAGCATGAGTTTGGGTAGCCAGGTGGGAGAATAATAGAATACAAAATTGCAGTTATAAGGACTGTGAGTTTATATAATTGGTTGTAATGAGAACAGCAGAAATCTCATTCAGTTTTGCTTTCCTTCACACTGATTCTAATTCCCATAGATTCTCTCCAGGAGGGGAGAAAATCCATCCTTTTAAACTGTGTTCTAAGGAATACAGAAGGTTTATGAAGGTGTTGAGGGGGATGAGGATGAGTGTTAGGATAGTATCCCTACATCATAAGCCCTTACTGAGAGATTCCCAAGTTCAGCAAGGTGCTTAGCTATGTGTTCTACATAGATTCTTTCATTTGCCAAGTCTTCTACAAAGGTTAAATTCCACATTATTATATTTATAGAATAGAAAGGAGCACAGCTGTTTATGTAACTTGTGTTAGGTGTTCCCGTTGAACACACTGAACCCATGTTTGTTTGAGCTGTCTGGTTACTGACACAGGACATTGGGCAGGAGAAGCTGGACAGGTTGTCTCCTAAATAAACCAGTTATTTCCCTTCCCTGTCACCCCAGATGAGACTTCTTTCTCACTAGGCACTACTGACTGGGGGTGTATGGTATATTATAGTATAGATTAGTATGTGGCACCCGGTGCCACAATTTAGGATGAGTGGCTGAGACCACTGGAAAAGTCTACAGAAAGAGAAGACACACAACCATTCAGCACTGATCTCTTTCTGGTACTTCAGCCACCATCATCCTCCTGCATTCATGTAAGCAGCCCACTCAGTCTCAAAAGGAGGTATAAGCCAGATATAGTGGCACACACCTATAATCCCAGATGCTTGGGAAGTTGAGGAAAGAAGATCACAAGTTCAAAACAAGCCTCAGCCTTAGCAAGACCCTGTTTCCAAATAAAAAATGAAAAAGTCTGGAGATGTGGCTTGATGGTAGAGTGCCCCTGGATTCAATCCCCAGTTCCAGGGGTGGGGTGGAGGGAAGGAGGCATGAAATCAGGATGGGATTTCATTATTACTACTCAGAAACTTATAAGTTAAAAATATACCTGAGATGTGCTTGCAGTTAAGACTTCTGGACCTTTGCTTAAAATATTCAGGTGGTTGGGAAGTAATAAAAAAGATTAGCAGATCTTACTTAGAGCTTGGCAATTTAATTTACTGCTGTCAGTTCCATTTATTATTTTTTGAACATTGGACAGGTTGTGAGTATCTCTGAGATTCAGCATTGTCATCTGAATTTATTTCAACTTGAACCAGTTGTTGAGTATTGATTAAACAAAATATGGGTACTATGTGATTAATATGTGACCATATATTAAATAAGGCAAGTACAGTTAATACTTATTATTGGTTATGGTAAGTATTTTCTTTGTATCATTCAACAAAAATATCTTGTGGTTAAAATACTGTCCTCTAACTACATATTATATAACAGTTCTCTCTTGGGTAAGTTGAGGGGTACAAGAATTTTCAAAGAATTTTCATTAACAATAAGCTTACAAGTTAAATGATGTCTCTCAGGTCTTGCTAGGTATCAGCTAAAGTACCAGAAATGTGTGTACTACAGGGAGAGACTTAAAAGCACATATTGATGTCAAGTAGGCCATTCATGGGCAGTAGATGTTGCATTATATACTACTTAGATGAGTCTTAGGGCTTCTTTGGTAAGTTTTTAAGAAAAATATATGGATTTTTAAATCAATATTGTCACAGAAACCTTAACAATGACATCTACCTATCAAATGACTGTGACTGCCATTGAGGGAGAGCTGTGAAGGAGAAGGAAATCATGCAAAGATACAAGGACTCAGATTTCAAATCTCAATATGCTTTTAGTTGCGAAGCAAAGATTGCTCAATGTTTATATTTTCAAATTGGTATTTTATTTATGATAATTATAGGTAAAGTTATTGCACCATTTTTAAGTGCCAGAAAATATTCTTAGGCAGTGATTCTCTATCTTGGTTTAACCCATTTTGTCTCATCATTCCCAGTTGTGAAACATGTAGAAAAGTTAAATATGGTATATGAAATAAAAGCGTAAGTATATCATATTAATAATATAATTTACTATAATATCATATTACATTAATCATAATTTATATAATAATATATAAGCTCTGGTTTATTATTTTAACCTATTTTAATTCACCTGTGTCAATTTCTTTGTAAAATTTGCATAACTGAGAACTTCGGTTTTCCAAAAACTGTATATACATATATTCTGATGAAGTTGATTTTGGCCTAATCCAAGGGTATCTAAATATTTTAAAATTTACATGAGTAAATACACAGATATATGAGATTCAAGAAACACTATTTAAGCAATTTCAAAAATTTCAAAATTTCTTATAACAACATTATAAGTTATGCATTTATTTTCCCCATTTTTTCATACGGGAAATCTGTCCCCATGTGTTTATAAATCTGTCCCCAGACTTTTCTTGTTTGAATTTTAATTAAATCCCAGTGATTCCTGACAAAGTAATGGGTCTGAGTTTCCCTCACATAGCTAAAGTAAAAGAATTGATGTGAAAATGTATATGTAAAAAGGTTGGCATTACTATAGTGACACAGCCACATCAATGTTTATAACAGCTCAATTCACAATAGCTAGTCTATGGAACCAACCTAGGTGTCCCTCAATAGATGAATGGAAAAAGAAAATGGTATACACACACACACACACACACACAAACACACTTATATATATATATACACACACACATACATACATACACTCAATGGAGTATTACTCAGCTTTAAATAAGAGTGAAATTATGGCATTTTACAGTAAACTGTTGGAGTTGGAAAATATCATGCTAAGTGAAATAAGCCAATCCCACAAAACCAAAGACCAAATGCTTTCTCTAATATGCAGATGCTAATTCACAATAAGGTGGGGGGCACTAAGGAAGAACAGCGTTACCTTAGATTAGGTAGAGGGAAGTGAAGGGAGGGGAGGAGTTATGAGGATAGGAAATATAGTAGAATTAACATAATTTGTTACTGTATGTATATATGTGAGTGCATGACCAATGTGATTTTGCAACATGGAAACTCAGAAAAATGAAATTATGTCCCATCTATGTATGATATATCGAAGTGCATAAATGCATTCTACTGTCATGTATAACTAATTAAAATAAATAAAAAGAATTACAAAAAAGGTTGGGACTGAAACTTGGCTTTGGAGTATCCCTGATACTTAAGTTCTCAACTGTGAGAGGATTTATGATTAGAGAAACAGTGAAGCACAGCAGCAGGTCACTGTAGATTATAATATGGACAGTGCAAAGAGCTGTTTTCCTCACTAGAAGTTTATGGGTTGATTCCAGTGTTATGGTATAAAATACAAAAACCATCCAAAGTATTATAAATTTTTCATTATTTAATCAGTGTCAGGTGAAGGGTACACTAGTGCCACATATCTGGTCTATGATGGCATTGACTGTGTGCAGTTGCCTAAACCATATTTTTTAAAAAATTAAGTTTGTCTAAACCAAGGATAATAGTAATATAAAAAGTGATTCTTTTTTTCCTTTTACTGAATAATTTCATTTTTTGAAAAATCTACCTTTAACAATATTCTATTTACTATGTCATTGTGTGTATTTCTTTTTTAATTTTTATTTTTTGGTTCTAATTAGTTATATATGTCAGTAGAATGCATTTTGACACATCACATATAAATGGAGTATAACTTCTCATTCTTCTGATTGCACATGTTGTGGAATCACACTGGTTGTGCAGTCATATATGCCCACAGGGTAATAAAGTCCAATTTATTCTCCTATCTTTCCTACCCCTGTATGCCCTCCCCTCCCTTCACTGCCCTCTGCCTTATCCAAAATACTTCTTTTCTTCCCTTCCACACCACCCCACCCCTTATTGTGACTTAGTGTTACATATCAGAGAAAACATTTGGTCTTTGGTTCTTTGGGACTGGCTTATTTTGCTTAGCATTACATTGTTCAGTTCCATCTATTTACCTGCAAATGCCATAATATCATTCTTCTTTAAGGCTCAGTAATATTCTATTGTGTATGTATACCACATTTTCTTTATTCATTCATCTGTTGAAGGGCACCTAGGTTTGTTCCATAGTTTAGCTATTGTGAATTGAGCTGCTGTAAATATTGAAGGGGCTGCATTACTGTAATATGCTGATTTTAAGTCCTTTGGGTATAAACTGAGGAGTGGGATAGCTGGGTCAAATAATGTTTCCATTGCAAGTTTTCTGAGGAATCTCAATACTGCTTTCCAGATTGATTGCACCAATTTGCAGTCCCACCAGCAATGTATTAGTGTACCTTTTCCCCCATGTCCTTGCCAACATTTATTATTGCTTGTAATCTTGATAATTGCTATTGAATGATTAATAAAAGACAAACCATATTAGACTGAGAACTTAGATCCACAAAGGAGGGAAATTAGAATACCTAGAAGGACAGAATCCTGGAAGAAAATTGGCCCATAAGTATGTGTTACAATTATGAACTATCAATTTAGTGTTTCCATTATGCAGTTTTAAACCTTATGAAGTGGTTGATATATATTCTGCATCATAGGAATTTGTACCATTGTCTTAGAATGTGATAAGGTATATTAGACTGCTTTTAACTTTACTTTCATTAAAATGAACTTTATTTCTAAAAGGAGAAAATGTATTTCTCACACTTTTTTCCCTCAGTGTTAATCTGTTTGGTACTGTGACTGTGAACTTGTTATACCTGTTGTTAGGGGCCTTGTAACATTGTTCACTTGAGTGTGTTGAGGAGGGTAGGTTAGGTGTTGCCCACTGATTCCTAGATCCTCAGGGGCCTGAGGCAAGTTAGAGACCAACCTGGGTAACTTAGCAAGACCCTGTATCAAAATGAAACAAAAAGGGGCTGGGGAGGTAGCTCAGGGGTAGATGGCTTGCCTAGTATGGGTGAGGCTGTGGGTGGAATAATAATAATAATAAAGTAGGTATGTACAAGAGGAAGTGAAGGATAGAAAAACAATAATGAGAGAGTTCCAAGATGTCACAATGTGAAATATTGTTTAATGTGTATTGACCTCAATGTGGATAACTACTTGTGAAGGCTTGAACTAAATGCATATATGGAGTGCTCAACACTTGCTAATTTGTTTCCTTTTCCCCATCCTCTTTTCTATGTTAAAGGTGTCCAAACATTATAGAAGCACTAAATGTAACAGACACCTTAGACTTCCATCTCCTGGGTGTCTCAGCTGATCCAGAATTGCAACCTATCCTCTTTGGACTGTTCCTGACCATGTACCTGATCACAGTGTTTGGGAACCTACTCATAGTTCTGGCCGTCAGCTTTGACTCCAACCTCCACACACCTATGTACTTCTTCCTCTCCAATCTGTCCTTGGCTGACATCTGTTTTACCTCTACCACTGTTCCGAAGATGATTGTAAACCTCCAAACTCACAGTAGAACCATCTCCTATGAGGGCTGCCTGACACAGATGTCTCTTTTTCTCATTTTTGGATGCATGGGTGATCTGCTTCTGACTGTGATGGCCTATGACAGTTTTGTGGCCATCTATCACCCCCTGTGTTATCCAACCATTATGAACCCTCAACTTTGTGGCTTTTTAGTTTTGGTGTCTTTTTTGGTTAGCCTTTTGGAATCCCAGCTGCACAATTTGATTGCATTACAGTTTACTACCTTCAAGGATGTCAAAATTGCTAATTTTTTCTGTGACCCTTCTCAGGTCCTCAGTCTTTCCTGTTCTGGCACCTTCATCAATATCATAGTAATGTATTTTGTTGTGCTCTATTTGGTGTTTTTCCCATCTCAGGAATCCTTTTCTCTTACTATGAAATAGTTTCCACTATTCTAAGAATCCCATCCTCAGGTGGGAAATATAAAGCCTTCTCTACCTGTGGGTCTCACCTATCAGTTGTTTGTTTATTTTATGGAACAGGCTTTGGAGTGTACCTTGGTTCAGCTGTGTCACATTCTTCTAGAAAAGCTGCAGTGGCCTTAGTGATGTACACAGTTGTCACCCCCATGCTGAACCCCTTCATCTACAGCCTGCGGAACAGGGACATTAAAAGTACCCTAAAGAGGCTCTATAGTAGAATATCTAACTTCAGGATCTTTGATGTCCATTTGATGGATAGTTTGGAAAAAGCAATAAAAGCTAGCACCTAGACCTGAAAATCAAACCCCTTTGGTTACATTATTTTCTAGTTGATAACTTTAATTTCTCATGTTTCATTGTGGAATCGTAGTTGTTGGGGTTTTTGGATGAGATTAAAGGGAATTTGAAACATGTTTTTATTACTGCATTATAGTTATGCATTTGTTCCATTTCAATCTATGTACTTCTACCTTCCCTCCCTTTTCCCTTCACCTGCTCCCCTTCCTCACTTTGGTACTCTTTTATTTATTTTTTTTAATTGGTGGTTTATAAATATACATAAAGATATGTTCATGGCATGGTTTGGTCAATTTTATTCCACTATTTCTCCTTTTCCCCATCTGTCCTCCCTCCCTCTCAATCCCCTACCTCACTCCACTGATCTGCTTTCCATTTTCAAGATCTTCTACCCTCATTTGTTTTCCATATTTCCTTCTAGCTTCCACACATGAGAGAAAATATTTGGCCTTTGACTTTCTGAGTCTGGCTTATTTCACTTAGCATGATATCTCCAGTTCCATCCACTTAACTAGCAAATGCCACAATTTTATTCTTCTTTATGGCTGAGTAAAACTCCATTGTGAATATATACCACATTTTATTTATCAGTTTTTCTGTTACATACCTTTTCTGGTCCCATAAGTTAAAAAGGGGTATAAAGTTTCAGTTTAGAAAGGTGAAGAATTTCTGTGAATGGATCTTGGTGATAGTTTCCTATCAATATGAATGCAATTAATACCATCAAACTGTGAATTAAACCATGGTTGAAATGATAAATTTTTATTATGTGCATTGTGCCACAACAGAGAGTATAAATAATAATCAGATGGCTCATAAATTTTAAAAAGTTATTTCTATGGATATGCTAAAGAAAAAGCAGAAAGAGAAGGGTATAGGTAAATATGATTCATCCTGAGACATATTTTTGAATTCACATCACTCCAGACTCCAGGCATTTGAAAATTTTATTAATCATTAAGCTCATTTTTTCCCATTATAATGGAATTCTTTATTTGAATAACACCATAATAACCTAGTGTTCATTAAGTGCCAAGGTTCCATTAGGTGGCCAACATGGCCTGGAGATGAGTGTTATTTTCTCCACTTTGAGTAATGAGTATAAGCAGAGAGGTGGAGAGATTTATGTACTTACTGCACATAGAAGCAGGTGATCGATATGGGACTAAAATGTTCATTTTCTTATTTCCATTGTAGGTCATTCTCTCTTTTAGTGGTACAAAATAGAGATATTATTCATAACACCAGATAAAATTTCTTGGTGATTTGTTATGGCATGATTATTACTGTACAGACTACAATGATGTTTCAATAGTAGAACTTCAGATTATGAGAATGTTTTTAGTAATGACTGATTTTTTCCTTTGGACAACAAATATACATGTCTAATAGTAAATATGAATATCCATCAATTGTTGGAAGTCAAACAAATATAGTCCACCCCCATATCATACAAAAATTCTTTAGTGTGATATAGAGAAAGGCAGGACCTTTTAAGGATTGTTGTAATAATAAACTGACAGATTGAATGATGTTGCTCCCTCCAGCTAAAGTCTGTGTTTGTGTTAAAGCATCTGTTGTAAAGGATGTACTTCAAAGACAGGATCAAATCCAGCTGTTGATGTAAACAAGACATTTCAGGGCCATATGTATTGTGTTGTAAACTACTTAGCTGAGCTTACTCTTTTGTGTAAGGGGCCATTTAGTGCCCTTCCTATAAAAGCCCTAGATTGGGTGAATATCCATGTATTGACACTTCCACTCAGTGTTTGTCCTCTGCAGTTCCCAGGATCACACCACTTTGAAGGATGACTCTAAACTCTTAACTACAATCACTTCAGAGAAAAGCCACATACTAGTCAACCTTCAGAAAAACAAAAACTTGTTGATGGTGTTCTCCACAATTCCTCTAATCCAGGTATAAACTTGTAGTAGTACTCTGGAATAGGTTGAAAAGTTAATTATTAAAGATATAAATGCTATCACATATATAAGTGTTAAAGGGGAAGAGAGAAAAATTGGGAAAAGAAGAGAAAAGACAGAAAAGAATAATATAAACCAAGGTAAAAAAAGAAGAAAAAGATGAATTTGGGGCAAAATTTGAGGTAGTAGCTGGTAATGTAAGAGGAAAAGAGGGGCTAAGAGGATTGGATGTATGGAATGATTGCACTCAATACTTTAAAGCATAGAAAAATACAATCAAATAGGTCAGGGACACAATATTGAATATGAGGATAGCAACTATTAAATCAAAATGAATAATATAGGTATGGTCAAAGTTGATGTTAGAGCTGTTTATAGTAAACTGTGTGAAGGAGAAGGTAATTCATATTGAGTTTTATTGTTCTGGACTTCATCAGGATTTGGGCCATTAGAAGATGTCCATTACTCTTCAGCTTTTTATCTCCCAAAGGTGCCAGGGCACAGGAGCCACTCCCGTGGTTGCTATGGACCCCTCATCAGCCAGT
>NW_026693502.1:0-17517 GCF_021218885.2 Marmota monax | reverse complement strand
ACTTTTACTTAAACATCTACCCCCCAAAGAAGCTAACATATACTAACCTCCATACCATCAAATCGCCCGACCTTAACATAAAATCCTAAGTCCAAACCTCAGTTCTCTATATGCCATCAAAATATGAAGGCCTTTAATGAAACCAATGAATTTACCTTAAATCACAATTAAATCCAACATCTCTAAACATTGTCTCCTAACACAAAGGAGAGATAGTGGAGCTATAAAAACCAAAACAAATTTAAAGGAGAAAACAGAAACACAGCAGTCCAACAGAGTTGGAAAGTAACATGAGCACCATGAAAAAACAAGGGAAAAAAGGAGTACAAACAATGCAGGACAACTTAAATACACAGGAGAACCTAGAGGCATCAGAAAAATGGATGGAGAAAGAACTCAAGGCATACCTAATTCCGATGGAACGGAATCTTAGAGAAGACTTTAGACAGCAAGTTCAAACAATGAAAGTATATTTTGAAAACGAATTAAATAAGCCAATTCAAATGGCAAAGAACGAGCTCTATCAGGAAATAGAGATTTTTAAAAAAACCAAACAGTAATCCTAGAAATGCAGGAAATCATAAACCAAATTAAAAACTCAAATGAGAATATTACAAATAGACTAGATCAAGTAGAAGCCAGAACATCAGATAATGAAGACAAAGTTTATCAACTTGAAAAGAATATAGTCAACACAGAAAGGATGCTTAAAAGACACGAGCAATCTATCCAAGATATATGGGATGTCATAAAAAAACCAAACCTGAGAGTCATTGGGATAGAAGAAGGCATAGAGGTTCAAACCAAAGGAATGAACAATCTATTGAATGAAATAATCCTAGAAAACTTCCCAGATATGAAAGATGGAATGGATTGCCAAATCCTGGAAGCCTACAGGACCCCAAACATTCAAAACCATTATAGACCAACTCCAAGACACATAATTATGAAGATATCCAACATACAGAACAAGCAGAGAATATTAAAAGCTACGAGAGAAAGGAGGCAGATTACATTCAGGGGTAAACCAATTAGGTTAACGGCTGATTTTTCATAACAGACGTTGAAAACGAGAAGATCCTGGAACAACGTATTTCAAATGCTAAAAAATAATGGATTCCAACCAAGAATACTGTATCCAGCAAAATTAAGCTTCAGATTTGACAATGAAATTAAAATATTTCATGATGAACAAAAGTTAAAAGAATTCGCAGCCAGAAAACCAGCACTGCAAGGCATCTTGAGCAAAACACTACAAGAAGAGGAATTGAAAAACAGCACTCAAAACTAACAGTGGGAGGTAACTCAGTAAAGGAAAGGGAAAAAAATAACCAAAAAGGAAAAATGAGCCATATTAAAATAAATAAATAAATAAATAAATAAATAAGCATGACTGGAAGTACAAACAATATATCAATAGTAACCTTAAACGTTAATGGCTTAAATTCACCAATCAGGAGACAAAGGCTAGTAACCTGGATTAAAAAAACAAATCCAATAATATGCTGCCTTCAGGAGACTCATATGATAGAAAAAGACATACACATATTGAAAGTGAAAGGTTGGGAAAAATCATACCACTCACATGGTCCTCGGAAGCAAGCAGGAGTGGCCATACTCATATTGAATAAAATCAACTTCAAACCTAAGTTAATCAAAAGGGATAAAAAGGACACTATATACTGTTAAAAGGAACCATCCACCAACAAGACATAACAATTATCAATATGTATGCACCAAACAATGGTGCTGCAACGTTCATAAAACAAACTCTCCACAAGTTCAAGAGTCAAATAGACCACAACACAATAATTATGGGTGACTTCAACACACCACTCTCTCCATTGGACAGATCCACCAGACAAAAGCTGAATAAAGAAACTATAGAACTCAATAACACAATCAATAACCTAGACTTAACCGACATATATAGAATATATCAACCATCATCAAGTGGATACATGTTCTTCTCAGCAGCACATGGATCCTTCTCAAACATAGACCATATATTATGCCATAGGGCAACTCTTAGTAAATATAAAGGTGTGGAGTTAATACCATGCATCTTATCTGATCATAATGGAATGAAACTGGAAATCAATGATAAAAGAAGGAAGGAAAAATCCTGCAACACCTGGAAAAAGAACAATATGTTACTGAATGATCATTGGGTTACAGAAGACATAAAGGAGGAAATAAAAAAATTCTTAGAGATAAATGAAAATTCAGACACAATATATCGGAATCTATGGGAAAGAAAGAAAGCAGTTTTAAGAGGGAAATTCATTGCCTGGAGTTCATTCCTCAATAAAAGAAAAAACCCAACAAATAAATGAACTCACACTTCATCTCAAAACCCTAGAAAAGGAAGAGCAAAACAACAGCAAATGTAGTAGAAGGCAGGAAATAATTAAAATCAGAGAGGAAATCAACGAAATTGAAACAAAAAAAACCATTCAAAAAATTGATAAAACTAAAAGTTGGTTCTTTGAAAAAATAAATAAGATCGACAGACCCTTAGCCATGCTAATGAAGAGAAGAAGAGAGAGAACTCAAATTACTAACATACGGGATGAAAAAGGCAATATCACAATGGACACTACAGCAATACAGAAGATAATTAGGAATTATTTTGAAAGCCTGTATTCCAATAAAATAGAAGATAGTGAAGATATCGATAAATTTCTTAAGTCATATGATTTGCCCAGATTGAGTCAGGAAGATACACACAATTTAAACAGACCAATAACAAAGGAGGAAATAGAAGAAGCCATCAAAAGACTACCAACCAAGGAAAGCCCTGGACCGGATGGATATACAGCGGAGTTTTACAAAACCTTCCAAGAAGAATTAAAACCAATACTTTTCAAGTTATTTCAAGAAATAGAAAAGGAGAATTTGGAAGGAGCTCTTCCAAATTCATTCTATGAGGCCAACATCACCCTGATCCCGAAACCAGACAAAGACACTGCAAAGAAAGAAAACTACAGACCAATATCTCTAATGAACTTCAATGCAAAAACTCTCAATAAAATCCTGGCGAATCGAATACAAAAGCATATCAAAAAAATTGTGCACCATGATCAAGTAGGATTCATCCCTGGGATGCAAGGCTGGTTCAATATACGGAAATCAATAAATGTTATTCACCACATCAATAGACTTAACCATAAGAACCACATGATCATCTCTACAGATGCAGAAAAAGCATTCGACAAAGTTCAGCATCCTTTTATGTTCAAAACACTAGAAAAACTAGGGATAACAGGAACTTACCTCAACATTATAAAAGCTATATATGCTAAGCCTCAGGCTAGCATCATTCTGAATGGAGAAAAACTGAAGGCATTCCCTCTAAAATCTGGAACAAGACAGGGATGCCCTCTCTCACCACTTCTATTCAATTTAGTCATCGGTATACTAGCCAGAGCAATTAGACAGACAAAAGAAATTAAAGGCATAAAAATAGGAAAAGAAGAACTTAAATTATCACTATATGCAGATGATATGATTCTATACCTAGCAGACCCCAAAGGGTCTACAAAGAAACTACTAGAGCTAATAAGTGAATTTAGCAAAGTGGCAGGATATAAAATCAACATGCATAAATCAAAGGCATTCCTGTATATCAGCGACAAATCTTCTGAAGTGGAAATGAGGACAACCACCCCATTCACAATATCCTCAAAAAAAAAAAATACTTGGGAATCAACCTAACAAAAGAGGTGAAAGATTTATACAATGAAAACTACAGAACCCTAAAGAGAGAAATAGAAGAAGACCTTAGAAGATGGAAAAATATACCCTGTTCATGGATAGACAGAACTAACATCATCAAAATGGTGATATTACCCAAAGTTCTCTATAGGTTTAATGCAATGCCAATCAAAATCCCAACAGCATTTCTTGTAGAAATAGATAAAGCAATCATGAAATTCATATGGAAAAACAAAAGACCCAGAATAGCAAAAGCAATTCTAAGCAGGAAGTGTGAATCAGGAGGTATAGCGATACCAGATTTCAAACTGTACTACAGAGCAGTAGTAAGAAAAACAGCATGGTACTGGTACCAAAACAGGTGGGTGGATCAATGGTACAGAATAGAGGACACAGAGACCAATCCACAAAATTACAACTATCTTATATTTGATAAAGGGGCTAAAAGCATGCAATGGAGGAAGGATAGCATCTTCAACAAATGGTGCTGGGAAACCTGGAAATCCATATGCAACAAAATGAGACTGAATCCCTTTCTCTCACCATGCACAAAAGTTAATTCAAAATGGATCAAAGAGGTTGATATCAAATCAGAGACTCTGCGCCTGATAGAAGAAAAAGTTGGCTCTGATCTACATATTGTGGGACCGGGCTCCAAATTCCTTAATAAGACACCCATAGCACAAGAGTTAATAACTAGAATGAACAAATGGGACTTACTCAAAGTAAAAAGTTTTTTCTCAGCAAGAGAAACAATAAGAGAGGTAAATAGGGAGCCTACATCCTGGGAACAAATTTTTACTCCTCACACTTCAGATAGAGCCCTAATATCCAGAGTATACAAAGAACTCAAAAAATTAAACAATAAGATAACAAATAACCCAATCAACAAATGGGCCAAAGACCTTAACAGACACTTCTCAGAGGACGACATACAATCAATCAACAGGTACATGAAAAAATGCTCACCATCTCTAGCAGTCAGAGAAATGCAAATCAAAACCACCCTAAGATACCATCTCACTCCAGTTAGATTGGCAGCCATTATGAAGGCAAACAACAACAAGTGCTGGAGAGGTTGTGGGGAAAAGGGTACTCTTGTACATTGCTGGTGGGACTGCAAATTGGTGCGGCCAATTTGGAAAGCAGTATGGAGATTCCTGGGAAAGCTGTGAATGGAACCACCATTTGACCCAGCTATTGCCCTTCTCGGACTATTCCCTGAAGACCTTAAAAGAGCGTACTACAGGGATACTGCCATACTGTTCATAGCAGCACAATTCACAATAGCTAGACTGTGGAACCAACCCACATGCCCTGCAATAGATGAATGGATAAAAAAATATGGCATTTATACACAATGGAGTATTACGCAGCACTAAAAAATGACAAAATTATGGAATTTGCAGGGAAATGTATGGCATTAGGGCAGATTATGCTAAGTGAAGCTAGCCAATCCCTAAAAAACAAATGGCAAATGTCTTCTTTGATATAATGAGAACAACTAAGAACAGAGCAGGGAGGGAGAGCAGGAGGAAAAGATCAACTTTAAACAGACACATGAGATGGGAGGGAAAGGGAGTGAAAAGGGAAATTGCATGGAAATGGAAGGAGACCCTCATTGATATACAAAATTACATATAAGAGAATTTGAGGGGGAAGGGAAAAAACAAGAGAAAGAATTAAATTACAACAGATGGGGTAGAGAGCGAAGATGGGAGGGGAGGGGAGGGGGGATAGTAGAGGATAGGAAAGGTAGCAGAATACAACAGTTACTAATATGGCATTATGTAAAAATGTGGATGTGTAATTGATGTGATTTTGCAATCTGTATTTGGGGTAAAAATGGGAGTTCATAACCCACTTGAATCGAATGTATGAAAAATGATATGTCAAGAGTTTTGTAATGTTTTGAATAACCAATTAAAAAAAGATGTAAATCAATTGCTTTTCTATGTGCCAATAATGAATCTGCTGAGAAAAAAACCAGCAAAAGTTTTCCATTTACAATAATCTCAAGGAAAAACCATTTGGAAATAAGTCCAGGGAGGTAAGAGATATCCACGATGAAAATTTTAGAATACCGAAGAAAGAAATTGAAGATCTTAGAAGCTGGAAAGAACTCCCATATTCTTGGAGACCTCCAACAGAATTAATATTGTCAAAATGGCCATACTAATAAAAGTGCTATACAGATTCTGTGCAATGCAATCCCCAATATCAATAACATTTTTCACAGAACTAAAAAACACTTCTAAAATTCATTTGGAAGAATAGGAGACCCAGAACAACTAAAACAATCTGGAGAAAAAGGTTGATGTTGGGGGCATCATGATACTGAACTTCAAATTATACTACAGAGCTATAGTAACAAAACCACCATGGCATCAACACTAAGGCATACATGAAGACCAACGGAATAGAATAGAAGACACAGAGACAAACCCACATAAGTTCCTGATACTTAACAACGGTGCCCCTGATAACTCTGTAACAAATGGTGCAGGGAAATTTGGATATACATTTCAGAAGAATGGAACTAGATCCCTGTATTTCACCCTGCACAAAAGCAAACTCACAAAAGTTAGTGAAAAACCTAGGAATTAGACCAAAAACTCTGCAATGGCTAGAAGAAAACACAGGCTTAACATTCCAACATATTGATTCAGGCACTGATTTCATTTATAAGACTTCTAAAGTGCAAAAAATAAAACCAAAAATCAATAAGTGGATAGCATTAAATTAAAAACTTATTTACAGGGACTGGGGATGTGCCTCAGCAGTAGAGCGCTTGCCTAGCACATGAAAGGCCCTGGGTATGATCCTCAGCACCATATAAAAATAAATAAATAAAATAAAGTTATTGTGTCCAACTACAACTAAAAAATAAATATTACACAAACAAACAAAAACTTATTCACAGCAAAGGAAGGAAGAATGTGAAGAAAGAGCCTACAGAATGGGAGAAGATCTTTGCCAGCTGCTCCTCTGACAGGGAATTAATATCCAGAATATATTACAAACTCAAAAATCTTAATAGCCAACACTAAATAACCCAATTAATAAATGGGCAAAAGAGCTATATAAGTAATTCTCAAAAGAAGAAATATATATGACCAAAAAATATATTGAAAAAAATGTTAAATATCCCTAGCCATCAGGGAAATCTGAATCAAAACTACATTGACATTTCCTCTCACTTGAATCAGAATGACAATTATCAAGAATAAAAATAGTAATAAGTGCTGGTGAGGATTTGTGGAAAAGGGTATACTCATACATTGTTGGTAGGATTGAAAATTAGTATAATCACTCTGTAAAGCAGTATGGAGATTCTTCAAAAAACTAGGAATGGAAGTACCAAATGACCTAGATATCCACTCCTTAGTTTTATCCAAAAGAACTAAAATCAGTATTCTACAGTGATACAGACATATCGATATTTATAGAAGTTCAGTCTATAATGGTGAAGTTATGGAATGAGCACAGGTGCCTGTCTATAGATGAATGGATAAAAAAGTGGTTGGTGTATGCATATACATATGTGTATATGTATATATGTATATGCATATTTATGACAATAAATGTAGTTGATTAATAGTAAATTGAATATTTATAAATTGTGATTAAAATACTGTTCTCTATCTACGTATTACACAGTTTCCACTTGAGAAAATGAGAGGTACAAAAATTTTGAAAAGATTTTTATTAAACTTACAAGTTAAATGATGCCCCTGTCTCAGATTTTGCTGTGTATCAGTTAAAGTGCTGGAAAGAATAAATTTATATTGTAAAAACAAAACCCAAAACTACCCCCCCACAAAACTACACTGAGATTTCATCTCACTCTAGTCAGAATCATGATAATCAAGAATATAAATAATAATAAATTCTGGTGAAGAATTTGGCAAAATGGAACTCATATGTACTGTTGGTGGGACTGTAAATAAGTATAACAATGGTGGAAATCAGTATGGAGTTTCCTGAAAAGAACCATCTTATGACCAGGCATACCACCCCTCAGTATTTATCCAAAAGAATTAAGATGAGCATACTATAGAGATGCATGCATACCCATGTTTATAGTAGCAAAATTAATATGTATGTGGAACCATACATATGTACTGAATTTACATGTGTATTGTGAATGATACACAATTTATGTATGTGAAACAAGCCTAAGAGTCTGTCAACAGATGGATGGATAAAGAAAATATGGTATATTGTACACAATGAGTTTTATTTAACTGTAATTAAGAACAAAATTATGCCACTTTTAGGAAAATGTATGGAACTCAAGAACATCAGGTTGAGTGAATCAAGACAGACTCTTAATGTCCAGGGTGGTTTTGTCTTTTATGTGAAATCTATAGATAAAAAGGGGAAAAGGGGGGGAAAAGAGATCTCATGAAAATAGAAGAGATACAAGTGTGGGAGAGGAATTTGCTCAAGGGGAGGGAGGAGGAGAGGACTAGAGAGGTACGAGGAATTGAAACTGACCAAATCATAAAATGTACATGGATGAGCATGCCACTGTGAAACCAACTACTATGTATAATTATGCACCAATGAAATAGTAATTTAAGAATTTATCATAGTAAGAGTGGAACTGAAAAGTGTATGAGTTTTTAAAAAAGAGAAATGAAAGAAATGAGGAGTACATATGAACTTTTCATTAGTAAAAGGTGAAGAACATTTACTGATATTCATTTTCTCCTCCTCTTCTTCCACCATTAATATTAGCAAGTCCTTAGAGTTTGTAAAAAGTTGTAATAATTTGGCTAATTATGAGCTCTGTGCATTGAGCTTCCAAGCCATATAATAGTCAATAATCAGCCAGTGCCTGCAAGTCTTCAGTTTGATGGCTCCAGTCCAGTGGGCTCCACAGCTGTGTCTCCTCCTTCCAAGGTTGTTTGCATCAGAAAGCTGCTGTCTGAGGTTGTGTTGATATTAATCCTGAAGGTGAAGCAGGAAGTCATTGCACACCTGGCAGGGTGTGCATCTGCTCTGCTGGGTCATGACCTCCCAGATGCACAGCATGAGTCAGTAAGTGCTGCTGGAGATGAAGAATGGAAGAGGGAATGTCCAAAGCATTGCTTCCTCTTTGTCAGGAGAAGCATGCAGTTTGGGTAGCCAGGTGGGAGAATAATAGAATACAAAATTGCAGTTATAAGGACTGTGAGTTTATATAATTGGTTGTAATGAGAACAGCAGAAATCTCATTCAGTTTTGCTTTCCTTCACACTGATTCTAATTCCCATAGATTCTCTCCAGGAGGGGAGAAAATCCATCCTTTTAAACTGTGTTCTAAGGAATACAGAAGGTTTATGAAGGTGTTGAGGGGGATGAGGATGAGTGTTAGGATAGGATCCCTACATAATGAGCCATTACTGAGAGATTCCCAAGTTCAACAAGGTGCTTAGCTATGTGTTTTACATAGATTCTTTCATCTGCCAAGTCTTCTACAAAGTTTAAATTCCACATTATCATATTTATAGAATAGAAAGGAGCACAGCTGTTTATGTAACTTGTATTAGGTGTTCCTGTTGAACACACTGAACCCATGTTTGATTGAGCTGTCTGGTTACTGACTCAGGACAGTGGGCAGGAGAAGCTGGACAGGTTGTCTCCTAAATAAACCAGTTATTTCCCTTCCCTGTCAACCCAGATGAGACTTCTTTCTCACTAGGCACTACTGACTGGGGGTGTATGGTATAGTATAGATTAGTATGTGGCACCTGGTGCCACAATTTAGGAAGAATGGCTGAGACCATAGGAAAAGTCTACAGAAAGAGAAGACACAGAACCATTCAGCACAGATCTCTTTCTGGTATTCAGTCGCCATCATCCTCCTGCATTCATGTAACCAGCCCACTCAGTCTCAAAAGGAGGTATAAGCCAGATGTAGTGGCAAACACCTACAATCCCAGAGGCTTGGGAAGTTGAGGCAAGAAGATCACAAGTTCAAAACCAGCCTCAGCCTTAGCAAGACCCTGTTTCAAAATAAAAAATGAAAAAGTCTGGAGATGTGGCTTGGTGGTAGAGTGCCCCTGGGTTCAGTCTCCAGTTCCAGGGGTGGGATGGAGGGAAGGAGGCATGAAATCAGGTTGGGATTTCATTATTACTACTCAGGAAACTTATAAGTTAAAAATATACCTGAGATGTGCTTGCAGTTAAGACCTCTGGACCTTTGCTTAAAATATTCAGGTGGTTGGGAAATAATAAAAAAGATTAGCAGATCTTACTGAAGCTTGGCAATTTAATTTACTGCTGTCAGTTCCATTTATTATTTTTTGAACATAGGACAGGTTGTGAATATCTCTGAGATTCAGCATTGTCATCTGAATTGATTTCAACTTGAACCAGTTGTTGAGTATGGATTAAACAAAATACGGATACTATGTGATTAATATGTGACCATATATAAAATAAGGCAAGTACAATTAATATTTATTATTGGTTATGGTAAGTATTTTCTTTATATCATTCAACTAAAATATCTTGTGGTTAAAATACTGTCCTCTAACTACATATTATATAACAGTTCCCACTTGGGTCAGTTGAGAGGTACAAGAATTTTGAAAGGATTGTCATTAACAATAAGCTTACAATTTAAATGATGTCTCTCAGGTCTTGCTACATATCAGCTAAAGTGCCAGAAATGTGTGTACTACAGGGAGAGACTTAAAAGCACATATTGATGTCAAGTAGGCCATTCAGGGGCAGTAGATGTTGCATTATATACTACTTAGATTGAGTCTTAGGGCTTCTTTGGTAAGTTTTTAAGAAAAATATATGGATTTTTAAATCAATATTGTCATGGAAACATTAACAATGACATCTACTTATCAAATGACTGTGACTGCCATTGAGGGAGAGCTGTGAAGGATAATGAAGTCATGCAGAGATAACAAGAACTCAGATTTCATCAGTGGTAATTCAAATCTCAATATGCTTTTAGTTATGAAGCAAAGATTCCTCAGTGTGTATATTTTCAAATTGGTATTTTATTTATGATAATTATAGGTAATATTATTGCACCACTTTTAAGTGCCAGAAAATATTCTTAGGCAGTGATTCTCTATCCTGGTTTAACCAATTTTGTCTCATCATTCCCAGTTGTGAAACATGTAGAAAAGTTAAATATGGTATATGAAATAAAAGTGTAAGTATATCATATTAATAATATAATTCACTATAATATCATATTACATTAATCATAATTTATACAATAATATATAAACCCTGGATTATTATTTTTAACCTATTTTAATTCACCTGTGTCAATTTCTTTGGAACATTTGCATAACTGAGAACTTCGGTTTTCCAAAAACTGTATATACATATATTCTGATGAAGTTGATTTTGGCCTAATCCAAGGGTATCTAAATATTTTAAAATTTGCATGAGTAAATACACAGATATATGAGATTCAAGAAACACTATTTAATCAATTTCAAAAATTTAAAAATTTCTTATAACAACATTATAAGTTATGTATTTATTTTCCCCATTTTTTCATATGGGAAATCTGTTCCCATGTGTTTATAAATCTGTCCCCAGACTTTTCTTGTTTGACTTTTATCCCTATTAAATCCCAGTGATGCCTGACAAAGTAATGAGTCTGAGTTTCCCTCACATAGCTAAAGTAAAAGAATTGATGTGAAAATGTATATGTAAAAAGGTTGGCATTACTATAGTGACACAGCCACATCAAAGTTTATAACAGCTCAATTCACAATAGCTAGTCTATGGAACCAAACTAGGTGTCCCTCAATAGATGAATGGAAAAAGATAATGTGATATATATATATATATATATATATATATATATATATATATATATATATATTCACTTATATACATACACGCAGACATACATACATACACTCAATTTAGTATTACTCAGCTTTAAATAATAGTGAAATTATGGCATTTTACAGTAAATTGTTGGAGTTGGAAAATATCATGCTAAGTGAAATAAGCCAATCCCACAAAACCAAAGACCAAATGTTTTCTCTAATATGCAGATGCTAATTCACAATAAGGTGGGGGGCACTAAGGAAGAACAGCGTTACCTTAGATTAGGTAGAGGGAAGTGAAGGGAGGGGAGGAGATGTGAGGATAGGAAAGATAGTAGAATTAGCATAAATTGTTACTGTATGTATATATGTGATTGCATGACCAATGTGATTCTGCAACATGTAAACTCAGAAAAATGAAATTATGTTCCATATATGTATGATATATCAAAGTGCATAAATGCATTCTACTGTCATGTATAACTAATTAAAATAAATAAAAAGAATTTAAAAAAAGGTTGGGACTGAAACTTGGCTTTGGGGTATCCCTGGTGCTTAAGTTCTCAACTGTGAGAGGATTTATGATTAGAGAAACAGTGAAGCACAGCATCAGGTCACTGTAAATTATAATATGAAAAGTGCAAAGAGCTGTTTTCCTCACTAGATGTTTATGGGTTGATTCCAGTGTTATGGTATAAAATAAAAAAAACCATCCAAAGTATTATAAATTCTTCATTATTTAATCAGTGTCAGGTGAAGGGTACACTAGTGCCACATATCTGGTCTATGATGGCATTGACTGTGCGCAGTTGCCTAAAACATATTTTTAAAAAATTTAAGTTTGTCTAAACCAAGAATAATAGTAATATAATAAATGATTCTTTTTTCCTTTTACTGAATAATTTCATTTTTTGAAAAATCTATCTTTAACAATATTCTTTTTATCTATGTCATTGTGTGTATTTCTTTTTTTTATTTTTTGGTTCTAATTAGTTATACATGTCAGTAGAATGCATTTTGACACATCACATATAAATGGAGTATAGCTTCTCATTCTTCTGATTGCACATGATGTGGAATCACACTGGTTTTGTAGTCATATATGCACATAGGGTAATAAAGTCCAATTTATTCTCCTATCTTTCCTACCCCTGTATGACCTCCCCTCCCTTCACTGCCCTCTGCCTTATCCAAAGTACTTCTATTCTTCCCTACCACCCCCCCCCCCCCATATTGTGACTTAGTGTTGCATATCAGAGAAAACGTTTGGTCTTTGGTTCTTTGGGACTGGCTTATTTTGCTTAGCATTATATTGTTCAGTTCCATTCATTAACCTGCAAATGCCATAATATCATTCTTCTTTAAGGCTCAGTAATATTCTATTGTGTATGTATACCAAATTTTCTTTATTCACTCATCTGTTGAAGGGCACCTAGATTGGTTCCATAGTTTAGCTATTGTGAATTGAGCTGCTATAAATATTGAAGGGGCTGCATTACTGTAATATGCTGATTTTAATCCTTTGGGTATAAACTGAGGAGTGGGATACCTGGGTCAGATAATGTTTCCATTGCAAGTTTTCTGAGGAATCTCAATACTGCTTTCCAGATTGATTGTATCAATTTGCAGTCCCACCAGCAATGTATTAGTGTACCTTTTCGCCCATGTCCTTGCCAACATTTATTATTGCTTGTTCTCTTGATAATTTCTATTGAATGATTCATAAAAGACAAACAGTATTAGACTGAGAACTTAGGTCCACAAAGGAGGGAAATTAGAATACCTAGAAGGACAGAATCCTGGAAGAATTCTGCATTATATGCATTATATGAATTTGTACCATTGTCTTAGAATGTGATAAGGTATATTAGACTGCTTTTTACTTTACTTTAATTAAAATGAACTTTATTTCTAAAAGGAGAAAAAGTATTTCTCACCCTTTTTTTCCCCAGAGTTAATCTGTATGCTACTGTGACTGTGAACTTTTTATACCTGGTGTTAGGGGCCTTCTAACATTGTTCACTTGAGCATGTTTAGGAGGGTAGGTTAGGTGTTGCCCACTCATTCCTAGATCCTCAGGGACCTGAGGCAAGTTAGAGACCAACCTCGGTAACTTAGCAGGACCCTGTATCAAAATGAATCAAAAAGGGGCTGGGGAGGTAGTTCAGGGGTAGATGGCTTGCCTAGTATGGGTGAGGCTGTGAGTGGAATAATAATAAAAAAAGTAGGTATGTACAAGAGGAAGTGAAGGATAGAAAAACAATAATGAGAGAGTTCCAAGATGTCACAATGTGAAATATTGTTTAATGTGTATTGACCTCAATGTGGATAACTACTTGTGAAGGCTTGAATTAAATGCATATATGGAGTGCTCAACACTTGCTAATTTGTTTCCTTTTCCCCATCCTCTTTTCTATGTTAAAGGTGTCCAAACATTATAGAAGCACTAAATGTAACAGACATCTTAGAATTCCATCTCCTGGGTCTCTCAGCTGATCCAGAATTGCAACCTGTCCTCTTTGGACTATTCCTGACCATGTACCTGATCACAGTGTTTGGGAACCTACTCATAGTTATGGCCATCAGCTTTGACTCCAACCTCCACACCCCTATGTACTTCTTTCTCTCCAATCTGTCCTTGGCTGACATCTGTTTTACCTCTACCACTGTTCCAAAGATGTTTGTATACCTCCAAACTCACAGTAGAACCATCTCCTATGAGGGCTGCCTGACACAGATGTCTCTTTTTCTCATTTTTGGATGCATGGATGATCTGCTTCTGACTGTGATGGCCTATGACTGTTTTGTGGCCATCTGTCACCCCCTGCATTATCCAACCTTTATGAACCCTCAACTTTGTGGCTTGTTAGATTTGGTGTCTTTTTTGGTTAGCCTTTTGGAATCCCAGCTGCACAATTTGATTGCATTACAGTTTACTACCTTCAAGGATGTCAAAATTGCTAATTTTTTCTGTGACCCTTCTCAGGTCCTCAGTCTTTCCTATTCTGGCACCTTCATCAATATCATGGTAATGTATTTTGTTGGTGCTGTATTTGGTGTTTTTCCGATCTCAGGAATCCTTTTCTCTAACTATAAAATAGTTTCCACTATTCTGAGAATCCCATCCTCAGGTGGGAAATATAAAGCCTTTTCTACCTGTGGGTCTCACCTATCAGTTGTTTGTTTATTTTATGGAACAGGCTTTGGAGTGTACCTTGGTTCAGCTGTGTCACATTCTTCTAGAAAATCTGCAGTGGCCTCGGTGATGTACACAATTGTCACCCCCATGCTGAACCCCTTCATCTACAGCATGTGGAATAGGGACATTAAGAGTACCCTAAAGAGGCTCCACAGTAGAATCATGTAACCTCAGGATCTTTGATGTCCATTTGATGGATAGTTTGGAAAAAGCAATAAAAGCTAGCATGTAGACCTGTAAATCCCACCCCTTTGGTTACATTATTTTGTAGTTGATAACTTTAATTTCTCATATTTCATTGTGGAATGGTAGTTGTTGGGGTTTTTGGATGAGATTAAAGGGAATTTGAAAAATGTTTTTATTAGTGCATTATAGTTATACATTTGTTCCATTTCAATCTATGTACTTTTACCTTCCCTCCCTTTTCCCTTCACCTGCTCCCCTTCCTCACTTTGGTACTCTTTTATTTATTTATTTTTAAGTTAGTGGTTTACAAATATACATAAAGATATGTTCATGGCATGGTTTGGTCAATTTTATTCCACTATTTCTCCTTTTTCCCATCTGTCCTCCCTCCCTCTCAATCCCCTACCTCACTCCACTGATCTGCTTTCTCTTTTCAAGATCTTCTACCCTCATTGTTTTCCATATTTACTTCAAGCTTTTACACATTAGAGAAAATATTTGGCCTTTGACTTTCTGAGTCTGGCTTATTTCACTTAGCATGATATCTCCAGTTCCATCCACTTAACTAGGAAATGCCACAATTTTATTCTTTTTTATGGCTGAGTAAAACTCCATTTTGAATATATACCACATATTATTTATCAGTTTTTCTGTTACATATGTTTTCTGGTCCCATAACTTAAAAAGGGGTATAAAGTTTCAGTTTAGAAAGGTGAAGAATTTCTGTGAATGGATCTTGGTGATAGTTTCCTATCAATATGAATGCAATTAATACCATCAAACTGTGAATTAAACCAGGGTTGAAATGATAAATTTTTATTGTGTGCATTTTGCCACAACAGAAAGTATAAATAATAATCAGATGGCTCATAAATTTAAAAAAGTTATTTCTATGGATATGCTAAAGAAATAGCATAAAGAGTAGGGTATAGGTAAATATGATTCATCCTGAGATATATTTTTGAATTCACATCACTCCAGACTCCAGGGCATTTGAAAATTTTATTCATTATTAAGCTCATTTTTTCCCATTGTAATGAAATTCTTTCCATTAGGTGGCCAACATGGCCTAGAGATGAGTGTTATTCTCTCCACTTTGAGTAATGAGTTTAAGTAGAGAGGTGGAGAGATTTATATACTTACTGCACATAGAAGCAGGTGATTGATATGGGACTAAAATGTTCATTTTCTCATTTCCATTGTAGGCCATTCTCTCTTTTAGTGGTACAAAATAGAAATATTATTCATAACACCAGATAAAATTTCTTGGTGATTTGTTATGGCATGATTATTACTGTAGAGACTACAATGATGTTTCAATAGTAGAACTTCAGAATATGAGAATGTTTTTAATAATGACTGATTTTTCTTTTGGACAACAAATATACATGTCTAATAGTAAAGATGAATATCCATCAATTGTTGGAAGTGAAACAAATATAGTCCACCCTCATATCATATAAAAATTCTTTAGTGTGATATAGAGAAATGCAGGACCTTTTAAGGATTGTTGTAATAATAAACTGACACATTGAATGATGTTGCTCCCTCCAGTTAAAGTCTGTGTTTGTGTTAAAGCATCTGTTGTAAAGGATGTACTTCAAAGACAGGGTCAAATCCAGCTGTTGATGTAAACAAGACATTTCAGGGCCATATGTATTGTGTTGTAAACTACTTAGGTGAGCTTACTGTTTTGTGTAAGGGACTATTTAGTGACCTTCCCATAAAAGCCCTAGGTTGGGTGAATATCCATGTATTGACACTTCCACTCAGTGTTTGTCCTCTGCAGTTTCCAGGATCATACCACATTGAGAGATGACACTAAACTCTTAACTACAATCATTTCAGAGAAAAGCCACATACTACTCAACCTTCAGAAAAACAAAAACTTGTTGATGGCGTTCTCCACAGTTCCTCTAATCCAGGTATAAACTTGTAGTTGTACTCTGGAATAGGTTGAAAAGCTAATTATTAAAGATAATAAAATTGCTATCACATTATATAAAGTGTTAAAGGGGAAGAGAGAAAAATTGGGCAAAAAAAGAGAAAAGACAGAAAAGAATAATATAAACCAAGGTAAAAAAAAGAAGAAAAAGATGAATGGGGGGCAAAATTTGAGGTAGTAGCTGGTAATGTAAGAGGAAAAGAGGGGCTAAGAGGAGTGGGTGTATGGAATGATTCCACTCAATGCTTTAAAACATAGAAAAATACAATCAAATAGGTCAGGGACACAATATTGAATATAAGGGTAACAACTATGAAATCAAAATGAATAATATAGGTATGGTCAAAGTTGATGTTAGAGCTGTTTATAGTAAACTGTGCGAAGGAGAAGGTAATTCATATTGAGTTTTATTGTTCTGGACTTCATCAGGATTTGGGCCATTAGAATATGTCCATTACTCTTCAGCTTTTTATCCTCCAAAGGTGCCAGGGCACAGGAGCCACTCCCATGGTTGCTATGGACCCCTCATCAGCCAGTTCACAGTTTTCCTTTGTCAGTCCAGGGGCCTGAGGCTGGATGCTCAGAGGGTGCTGTGCTGCTCTGGCTGGCTCTTTCTACTGGGTGCAGGAGTATAGGATAGAGGAATCAGGGCTGTTGCCCTCCTCAGG